>NW_025842568.1:0-4538 GCF_002878395.1 Capsicum annuum | reverse complement strand
GTAATTAAACTATCAAGTAAGTGTATTCGTTATGATTAGAGTGATCAATTGACCAATTTTATTTGAAATGAATCAAATTAAGCCATTATTCGTTATAACTAAATTGATAAAACTAAAAATAAATACAAATGACAAGTTCACTTACAATTTCAATTAATCTCATAGTAATTACATGATCAACTATGTGTATTCGTGATACGGGTACGACCATGAGGATGCATATTTGTGAGGTTTATTGAACCCGAGACTTAGAGTGTGAAAGTAAAGTGCAAATGAGGACTTAAAAAGGGTCCAAAACCATCCATATAATGCTCTCCAAGGGCACCCACTTGAAGACTTGAGACTAAGGGGTCATTTTGGACATTTCACACCTTGTTTCTAAACTACTATATAAGGAACCTTTTAGGTCTTTTCTTAGGAGACTTTGATGATATTGTAAGTTGTATAACACTTTGAAATACAAGTCCTCTCTTCTCTTTAGGAGGCAACCCGAAACTAGGGTGAAACTAGTGTGGAATCACTAGTGTTGCATTTATGGCTTGAGACGTTGGTATTTAGAGAAGGTAAAGTCCCTCTTGTGTCAACTAGGAGTTAGGTTAAATGTTGTGTGTAGCGTTAAGGGTTCAAGAGTATCACATGTTCTTGGGTTCTTAAGATTATACCAACCAAGGTCTAACTATCTATCCCTTTTGTTTATTGTAATCTTGTAACCGTTTATGTATCTTGTAATCTTCAACCCGTGAGTTGTTTTCTCTTGTTGTTATTGTTCTTATCATATTGTTCTCATCTTATTGTTGTTTTTGTTGTTTTGGTGTTGAAAACACACCTTTCTATCTCGTCATTGTGTGTTGTAGAGAATCCAAGTGTTGGTCTCCAATAGGTCCTCGAATCTTGTGATTTGTGGACTGTTTGGAGTATAATTTCGTGTATCCCTTGATTTTCTTGTATCATTTGGTATCAGAGCCATCGTTGATTTTTTTCTAACAAGATCAATCTTGGGATTGAGACTTGAAAACTATAAAAAAAAATACTGAAAACTGAAATTTCCAGAAAATAGCAATCTGTCCACTTAGTGTTCTTGGCCGAAAATTGTGTTCTTGTTGTATCTTGGCCGAGATTTTTACTTGTCTTAAGTGTTTCTAGTGTTAGTATTGTTCTTCACTAACACTTTGAGTCTATATCTTGATTTGATCCTTTTTTGTTGATGTTGTTAGTGTGAACTTGGACTTGGCCGATTGTTGTTGGTATTGTTGTTGCGGGTTCAAGACTTGAATGTGTGATGTGTTGTTGGTTCAAGTTTCGAACGTGTATTGTGGAGATTTTGTTGTGGAATTTAAGCTTGGAAAGTTGTTGTTGTTATTTGGGAGGTCCAACTTGAACCTTAGAACTTCAAGACTCAAAGTTTGTGTTCTTGGTGTTCTTTGTGCTCCTCACCATCTCCATATATTGTTAAAAAAAAGGTGGTTGTTGATCTTAGCAGTTGAAGAAAAAAGAGTATGTATTGTGTTAGTCTTGCGAGACATAGATCCAAGTTTCAAGGTGTAGTACTTGTGACTCAAAGACTTTTCCTACACACTAAAGACTTTACATCACTTCTCAACCACTTTCCCAAGAAACAAGGGTCCATGTTTTAAGGAAAAGTACTATAAAAGTCAAGTCTTGAAAAGTTCAATTTGAAAAGGCTCCAATACTTTTTTGAATTTCCCTCCTTAAAACAAATTCCACCAATTCCTAAATTTTAAATTGACCAAGACTTGAAATTGGACAACAAAAATTGTTAGAAACCGCAACCAATTACGTGCTGCCACGTCATCCTTGTTACTGTTCACGCAACAATTTTGGCTCAAATTTCAGATTTTCTTAGTTTCTTTTTATTGTTCCATAGTTTCATTTGATTGGTCCGAACACTAATTGACAAGATAGTAAACTCTTACTAGATTGCAAATTAGTTTGTGTCCATTTGTTCGTTGTTAACGTTCTTTGTGTGCTTTTCTCTTTTTTGAATTCGTTGTATCTTGTTGGTTCCAGTCCGTAAATAAATTTTCTTTGAGTCAACTCAAATAAAAATCTATTCCGGGCAAGAGTAGACTCAACCCTCAATCACTCACGAAGTACAAGACGACTTTCAACACTTGTGAAACCAAGTGTGCGGTAAAACCGAGAGTGAGAGTGTGGTGAGGCATTTTTGATCTAACAAGTTTGTTTGTTTTCTTTGTTTGTTGTGTCTTTTTGTTAGGTACAATGGTTGTCCATAATTTCAATTCCACATGTGATCATATCAATAACATTATTAAAGATATGAAATGGCACATTGAAATTATACGCCAATTGCTACCCAAACTCTACCCACAAAATCCAATTGTCCAAGCATCTTGCGTTGAGAGCTTCCCGGAGGAAGTTGCTGCCCAACTTGTGAGTAAAAATTTCCCATCACTTGAGGATAGGTGTGATGTGATTAATGAATCTCAAGTGAGTGAAGGATTTAAAGATGTTGGCCAAAGAAAAAGGAGTGAACCTATGAGCCTATGTTGTTGTAAAAATGCTAATGTTTGTTTGGCTCATAGGGTTAATCAGGTGCTTGACATATCTTTGAAACTTTATAATGATTCCTTAGAGAGTGAAAGTTCCAAATCTATCCACGGGTTAGATAATTCACTCTTTAGGCATAATTTCTTGTTTGAAGATAGTTTATTTACTCCTAATGAACCTAGTGGTGCAAGTGATATTGACGGCATGGTTTGTCTTGGAAGCTATAGACTATATGCTAACCCACTATGGTGTGACAAAATTCCTCTTCAAGATGGAAATCTCTTCTTGGAAAATGAGAGTACTCTTAAGAGTAGGGAATGTGTAGTCTTGAAAAGGAATAGTCAATCGGGTGAAGATGACCATGATACTTGGGAAACCCAAAATGTGATTGTTCTTGTAAAAATGTTTTTGTGAATGATTCCTTTTCTGTCCATGGTGATTTATATCTATGTGGGGATTATTCTCTTGAAATAAAAGGCGGTGCATGCTTAAAAATTCCATCTACTTCTTCTTTATGTGTTCCCTATGTTGAGCATACTAGTGGTGATAGATTGAAGCTAGTGAGTACATGCATAAGGACACCATAGCTGAAGTTGGCTTGTGTGACACCTTTCTCTACCCTCTTTGTGCTCATGATATTTCCACTAATGATCTAGAGGGTACGTCTAATTTTGAGGATGACACCTTAGGGGAAGGTGAGAGTGGCCGAAAACCATGTCCATGGCTACTTCTCCCATTCGATCCTGGTACCATCTTAGGGTATGGTAGGAGTTGTCTCGGCCCATTCTCATTATTTATTGATGTTCGTCATAGCCACTTCCTTTGTGACATTTGTACTAAGTTTTTTATGTTCAACACAAAGGATCCATGGATGTACTTTAAGTTTGTTCCACATCGGCATGGAATATTGATATGTGTATTTTGCTAACCCTAACCCTCATGTCATGAGGATGTATGCTTGTTTGTCTTCTCTTAATTTTGCAACGCATGGATTCGAAGTCGAATCCTTTTTAAGAAGGGGAGGATGATATGGGTACGACCACGATGATGCATATTTCTGAGATGTATTGAACCCGAGACTTGGAGTGTGAAAGTGAAATGCAAATGAGGACTTAAAAAGGGTCCAAAACTGTCCACATAATGCTCTCCAAGGGCACCCACTTGAAGACTTGAGACTAAGGGGTCATTTTGGATATTTCACACCTTATTTGTAAACTACTATATAAGAAACCTTTTAGGTCATTTGTTAGGAGACTTTGATGACATTATAAGTTGTATAACACTTTGAAAGACAAGTTCTCTCTTCTCTTTAGGAGGAAACCCGAAACTAGGGTGATACTAGTGTAGAATCACTAGTGTTGCATTCATGGCTTGAGAAGTTGGTGTTTAGAGGAGGTAAAGTCCCTCTTGTGTCAATGTAGGAGTTAGTTTAACCGTTGTGTGTAGCGTTAAGAGTTCAAGAGTATCACATGTTCTTGGGTTCTTAAGATTATACCAACCAAGGTCTAACTATCTATCCCTTTTGTTTATTGTAATCTTGTAACCGTTTATGTATCTTGTAATCTTCAACCCGTGAGTTGTTGTCTCTTATTGTTATTGTTCTTATCATATTGTTCTCATCTTATTGTTGTTTTTGTTGTTTTGGTGTTGAAAACACACCTTTCTATCTCGTCATTGTGTGTTGTAGTGAATCCAAGTGTTGGTCTCTAATAGGTCCTCGAATCTTGTGATTTGTGGACTGTTTGGAGTGTAATTTCGTGTATCCCTTGATTTTCTTGTATCAATTCGTCTCGAGGAGAGAGATCAATCGACCAATTTTATTTCAAATGATTCAAATAAAGTCATTATTAGTAATAAATAAATTGATTTTGACTAAATTAAAGATGAATTGATAAGTCCACTTATAATTTCAATTAATGTATTCGTCCTTACTAGAATGATCAATTGATAAATTTTATTTAAAATGATTCAAATTAAGCAATTATTAGTAATAACTAAATTGATTTAAC
>NW_025842567.1:0-6668 GCF_002878395.1 Capsicum annuum | reverse complement strand
TTTTGTAACTGACTGAGAGTACTATTGATCATGGCATGACTGAGATTCTGTAACTGACACTGTCTCTAGGAACATAGCTAAATTGTCGGTTATTAAATACCTCCTGGACTTGATAGCATGAAAAATAAAGCATAATATACTCTTGAAAATCATAACAATGTATACTTATCCATAGTTCACTCATAGAGGCATTTAATCTAACACTTGTAATGCATCTACTTATACATGAATAAGGAATACATGTTATCATGTTATAATGGCACTATTTCATTCACATAGGTAATTTACCAAGAACATGGTGAGCATACTTAGGTTATACAATAATCAAAACATATAGTTATCATGGATACATCAATCAACTTAAAAATTGAAGGGTTTATCATGAAGATCATGTAATTTAACACATACAATGATTTATTTCATAAAAACATCTAATTTGATCATGTACTAAAACCCAACAATAACATGAACATGAATTTCAATTCAATTCAAGTATGAAAGTTCATAATTTAATAGTATTTTATTTTGAAAACGGATTAGTAGACTCCATGGGTGAAAGGAACCCATAGATGAACACCTAACATACCTTGGTTTATTAGTTCTTGAAGGTGCTTGAAGAAATTCTTGAGTTTTGACCTTGATTCTGGAAGCTAGGATTTGTAGTTTTGAGAGAAAGCTTTTATTTCATGAGATAAGTGAGCAAAATAATGGGATAATAGTCTATTTAAGGCTTTAATCCCACGTTTAGGCTGACTGTAATGAGGGAAAAAGACCTAAAAGCCCTTGGAAATTAAATCTCAAAATTAACTAAAATGTCCCATTTTCACCCTTGGAGCGATGCGGTGCCATCGTGCCATGTCTCTAGAAATTGCCAACTAGGAAAATGCATGGTGGCGCGATGCGGTGGTATCACATTGCCACCTTGGATGAGACATGGAATCTTGGCGCGATGCGGTACAATTGTGCTGCTTTACTGGAAATTGACAAATGTATACTAGGTCTTTGGTGCGACGTGCCAATATTGTGGTCCCATACTGGAATTTGACAATTGGGAATTGGAAGCCCTCCGTGATGCGGTGAGATCATGGAGTCACACTGGGAATTGAAAATTTTCATTTAGACTAGCTCCGCGATGTGCTAGTGATTAAAATGATGGTGTTTAACGACTGGGACTTAAAATTGCCATAACTTCTTACTCGGTTATCGAAATTTGGTGAATTTTATATCGTTGGAAAGATAATTGAATTTCCTATGAAATAGCAGGCTCTAAACTGAAAAATAATGAGCATTTCAAAATTTTTATGTTGGATAACTCATGAACTGAGAGTTAATCTTAAGCTAAAGAAATACGGGGTATTACAATATCTCCCCCTTGGGTACATTCATCCTTGAATTAGACTAATTAAGTTGAGACACTGATAGAATAAGTTTACACACTGAACATGCCTATCTGATGTATGACTACATGACTGAACTACTGACAAACTGAGCTCTTACACTGAACATACATATCTGATGCATGAAATACATGACTGAAGTACTTATAAGCTGAATTTTCATACTGAACATGCATATCTGATGCATGAGTACACGACTGAACTGATTCATGAATGCATGAATAAATATGCAACGCTAATAGATACTAAGTTATAATTATAACGTAGCATGGAATTGAGTAAAGCTAAGAAAGACTGTTACCTTAAGCTAGATCTTAGGTTGTAGAGAAGAGGTAAGGATACTTGGTCTGCATATCTTCTTCTAATTCCCTAGTACCTTCTTCAGCGGACTAATTTTTCCAAAGAACTTTGACCAAGGGAATTTCAATGTTTCTCAGTCTGTGAATCTGATGATCGACGATCTAGAATGGAACCTCTTCGAAAGAGAGATCATTCTTAATACTTATATCTTCTAAGGGGACTATGACTGCTGGGTGACCAATGTATTTTTTTTTGCAGGGAGACATAGAATACTGGATGCACTAAGGCTAGATCTGAAGGTAACTTATAAGCTAACTTTCCAAAATTACTGATAATTCTGTAAGGACCGACATATTGAGGACTAATCTTTCCTTTCTTGCCGAACCTCTTTACCCCCTTCATGGGAGAGATTTTCAAGAACACAAAATCACCAATCTCAAATTGAGATCCTTTCTTCTCATATCTGCATAGGATTTCTATCAGCTCTGGGTAGCCCTATGTCTTTCTCGGACTAACTGAACCTTCTCTAAGGAATCAAACACTAGGTCAGCCCCTACTACTAAGGCCTAACCTATCTAGAACCAACCGTTTGGAGATCTACATCTCCTACTGTAGAGAACCTCAAATGGGCCCATCTGAATACTAGAATGATAGATGTTATTGTATGAGAATTTAATCAAAGTCAAGTGGTCATCCCAACTATCCTTAAAATCGACAGCGCATGCTCTTAGCATATCTTCTAGAGTTTGAATGGTCCTTTCTACTTGACCATCTGTTTGAGGGTGGAAGGCTGTACTGAGATGGACTTGGGTACCAAGACCCTTTTGGAATAATTTCCAGAAGTAAGAGGTAAACTGAGTACCTCTATTTGAGATAATGGATATTAGAACTCCGTGTAACCTGACCAACTCTCTGATAGAGTTTGCCATAGTCCTCAGCTGAATAGGAAGTATGAACGGGCAAAAAATGAGCTTATTTGGTCATCTTGTCTACAATCACCCAAATAGAATCATGATGATGAGTATGAGGCAAACCCTTCAAAAAGTCCATGTTCACTTCTTCCTATTTCCATGTGGGAATTCTAAAATCTTGCATGGACCCACTAGGCTTCTAGTACTCAATCTTAAATTGCTGATATGTAAAGCATTTTGCTACAAACTTTACAATATCCCTCTTCTCCCACTCTACCAATAGATTCCCGCAGATCACAGTAAATCTTAGTGGACCTTGGATGAATAAAGTAACACGCACCATGTGCTTCTGAAAGAATTCGTTGTCTCAAGTCATCTACACCTAGCACACATAAACGACCCCAGCAATGCAATACAATATCTCTTTCTTGGGAGAAAACCTATACTTTTTGATCTCTGACTGACTCTTTCAGGTTAACAAGACTGGGATCTCTATCCTGTTTTTCCTATACCTCGAATACTAGAGAGGATTTAGAACTATTCTTAACCCACACACTACCTTCTGCTGAATCGAATAAGCGAACACTTAGTCGGGCAAGCTGATGAACTCCTTGAACTAAGTTTTTCTTACTGTCCTCAACATGAGCAGCACTACCCATAGACAGTCTAGTGAGAGAATCAACCACTATATTGGCTTTTCTCAAATGATACACAACACTCATGTCATAATATTTTAATAACTATAACCACCTTCTCTGACACAAATTCAAATCTTATTGAGGGAACACATAGTGAAGGTTTGTGATCTAAGAACACATCAACATGCACCCCGTACAAGTAATGCCTCAAAATCTTTAAGGCAAACACTATAGCTGCTAACTCGAGATTATGAGTTGAATATTTCTTGTCATGGGGTTTAATCTGTCTGGAGGCATAGTCTATGACCTTACCTCTCTATCTGAGGACACAACCCAAACCTACTCTAGATGCATCACAATACGCAAAAAATCCATCTAAACCATCTTGTAGAGTCAAAAATTAGGTTGAGGTGAGTCGAGTCTTCAACTCCTGAAAACTCTTCTCGTAAGAATCTGGCCACTGAAACTGGACTTTCGTCTAAGTAAATTTGGATATGGGGGATGCAATAGACAAAAATCTTTCAGTAAACTGATGGTAATATCCAGCTAAACCTAAGAAACTCTGAATATCTAATGGAGATATGGGTCTAGGATAGTTTCTCATTGCCTCAATTTTTTGAGGATCGACTCTAATGACATCACTGGAAAAAATATGACTAAGGAATGATAATGACCTTAGCCGAAATTCGCACTTACTAAATTTGGTGAACAACTAGTGAGTCCTGAGATTTCTGAAGTATGATTTTGAGGTTATCTGCATGATCATTCTCGCTATGGGAGTAGACAAGAATGTCATCGATGAAGAATATAATGAACATATCCAAGTACTTCTTGAACATGCAATTCATTAAGTCCATGAAAGCTGCTGGGGCTTTTGTAAGGACAAAAGACTTGACCAGAAACTTGAACTGACCATACCGAGTTCTAAAAGATGTTTTTGAAATGTCAGATGCTCTGACTTTAAGCTGGTGATAGCTTGATCTAAGGTCTATCTTAGAAAAGTAATTGTCACCCTGAAGTTGGTCAAACAAGTCATCGATTCTAGGAAGTGGATATTTGTTCTTGACTGTGACTTTGTTTAACTGACGGTAGTCAATACATATTCTGAGAGAACCATCTTTATTACACATGAATAAGACTTGCGCTCTATGAGGAAATACTGGGTCTGATGAATCCCTTATCTAGGAGATCCTTCAACTGTTCTTTTAATACTTTGAGTTCTACTGGTGCCTTTCTGTATGGCGAAATGGATATAGGCTAAGTGTCTGGAAGAAGTTCTATTCTGAAGTCTATTTCCCTAATGGGAGGAACTCCAGGAAGATCTTTGGGAAACACATTTAAGAATTTATTTACTATAGGAGCTGACTCAAGATTGGGAGTTTCTGATTTAGAGTCTTTGACTCACACAAGATGCTAGACACATCCCTTAGATATTATTTTCTCACTTTAAGGAATGAAATCAACTGACCCCTAAGAGCTGTGGTACTACCCCTCCATTTAAGGACTATTTCATTTGAGAATTATGAATAAACTATTCTATTACTACAATCAACTGAGGCATAATATGAGTGGAGCTAATCTATGTCGAGAATAACATCAAAATCTGCCATCTCTAGAGCTACAAGGTCTGCTGAAGTAATTTTTAAGGATATCATAATCGTACAATTCCTGTATACTCGTCAGGCTATGATAGATTTACCCACTGGGGTAGAAACTGGGAAAGGCTCTTCTAGGATTTCTGGACTGAATCCAAAGTTAATGGCTATGTAAGGAGTTATGAAAGAAAAAAAAGCTCTTAGATCTAGAAAGGCTTAAACATGTAAATAGAAGATCTGTAATGTACCAGTGACCATATTAGGAGAATTTTCCTGATCTTGTCTGGACTGAAGTGCATAAAGCCTATTTGGACATTGCCTACTGGTGGCACCGGAAGCAACACCCTACTGATTTGGGAGACCTAAATAAGCTAAAATATAGTATGCAAACTCTGATAACCTGACTAAGGACAATCTCTAACTCTGTGGCCTAGCTTACCAGTCCTGAAACAAATATCACTGCTAGCTCTGTAGACACCCTTATGATTTTTGCCACATGTTTGACAAAGAGGATTTGTTTGAGTACTGCTGACACTACCCTGGTATTTAGAGCCTGGCGAACTATTGCTGTTACTATTTCTAAAATTAGGTACTGGAGCACTGGCTGAGGACGGAGCTGGAACTGAAGATTTTGAGTGAAACTAGAAAAGATTACCGCCCTCTGACTTAGGCTGATTAAAATTGAAGCTACCTATTCTAGCTCTCTTATTTTGCCTCTCTTTTTCTCTTATCTTAGCTTCTTTTATTTGCTGAGCATAGACCATGATCCTGGATATGTCCATCTCCTTAATCAACATTGTTGTTCTGCACTCCTTAACCACACTATCTAACACCTCAGATATGAACTTGCTCATTCTGGACCTACTGTTTGCTACTACATAGGGAGCATACCTGGATAATTGAGTAAACTTGAGGGAATACTCTTTCACACTCATACTGCCTTGCCTGAGATGATGAAATCTAACACCTTGGCTTCTCTCAGCTCTAAGGGAGAAAATCTCTCTAGAAAAGCAGTAGCAAACTCTTCCCACTCTATGGGCTCTGTATCTGTGCCCCTTTCTACCTTTCACTACTTAAACCATGTATGAGCTACATCTTGTAGTTGATAGGTGTCTAACTTAGTACTCTCAATGGAAGTCACTCCCATGATACCTGTGACTTTCTGAACCTGATCAACAAACTCCTGTGGATCTGCTTCTGGTTTAGATCCTGAGAATAGGGGAAGATTCATTTAGGTGAAGTCCCAAATCCTGGCTGCAGTAGTATTGGCCACTGGATGGGCTGGAACAACAGCTGGCCATTTATTCTGTGCTATTACTGATTGGCTAGGGTAGTGAATGCAACTATGGATTCTACATGGGAGACATGCTCATCTAGGGGATCTCCCTGAATAGGCTGAGGTGCTGACTGATTTCCAATTCATCTTTTGTTAGTCCTTTTGGGAGGCATGTTCTATAAATGAAAGAAAGAAATAGATAAAACTAAGAGTTTAAATTGAGCTTATGCTCACTCTCACGACATGAATATTGAAAGAAGGGAAACTTTTTCTAAACATCTCAGGGCCTCCTATCTATAAGTGTGGTGCACTACACACCCATGCACAAGACTCTACTAGATGTGTCTTTCAGACTTCCTAGGACATTGTTGAACCTTAGGATCTGATACCAAGTTTGTAACGCCCCAAGTATGTACCTCGGATGCTACACAGTGCTTATGACCCCAAAGGACTACAAGCTAACCCATGTCTGATATCTGTTGTGAGCACTAAAACATGATACTATAATAAATACAGAATAATAGGCTGAAATTCCATTCAAAATATAAATA
>NW_025842566.1:0-1482 GCF_002878395.1 Capsicum annuum | reverse complement strand
TATAGAGCATCTCATAAGTCAAAACACAATGTGGTAGTATCAACTCTTGCCCATAGGGCATAAGTTATTGTTTAAAAGTCTTTGGACTAAGGGCTCATTTGTTTGCACTTAATAGAGGTCTGAATCTGAATGGTTCAGACTTCAAACCATTAAGTGTATTTGTTTTTTATTAAGATTTTAGCTCTTAATAGGTCTAAATAGGTCTTAATCATTCAGATCTAGAATCAATTCTTAATAGATCTGAAGAGGTATTCTGGTGTTGGATAATATTCACTTTCACTCTATTCATAAGTATCAGTCACCACCACTAACCACCTCTGTCACCGCTACCTTTGTCAACCACCACCCACCACCACCAACCATCAACCACCTCCACCATCGACAATAAATATCACTACCAACTAGTATTGTCAATCGCTACCACACCTACTACCTCTATTATTCTGATCTAATTATATTCACCGCCACCACCGCCGTCAAAAATACCACCATCATCAATCACTACCCGTCAATCCCTACTACCACCAACTCATCTATCACAACTAGCACTACCACTAACTATCACTAATACATCACAACCTCCGCACATTCTTCAACCGCCATCACCATTGTCACTAGTAACGCCACCTTTACCACCGTTTCAACCACTACTATTGCTATAATTTATTTCTACTAACAATCATCTCCACCATCACAACTAACAACAACTTTAACTAGCACCAACAAATCGTTAGCCATCATGCATTCATTTTTCAGCTATCACAATCAACACCTCCAACTACTAACATCAAGCAACGTCACATCACAACCACCACCACTATCAACCGCCACCATCATAACAGTCACCATAATACAAACCATCACAACTATCACCACCAACATTACTAATCACTAACATCAATCATTGTCACCGCAACCACCATTATAAACCATCTCCACTATCAGTAACAAACATAAATATATTTTTTTCAATCAAATAATAATTTTGTTGTATTAAATTACATACTTTTCTGATATATAATTAGTTTTTTACTTGAATTATATTTTTTATTTTATTATATATGCATATAAAATTTTTTGCACATTCAGATGTTGAAAAACAAACAGTCTTAATCATTCAGTTTTCATATCTTGAGACAACATCTTAATCATTCAAATGTGTATTCAGATTCAGACGGCTGAATCTTAAAAAAAACAAATGCAACCTAAGTCTTGCCTCCAAGGCAATAGTTACAGAACATCTCATAAACCAAAACACAATGTGGTAGTGTCAACTTTTGCCCACGGAACGTAAAATGTTGTTTGAAAGTTCATGGGCTAAGTCCTGCCTCTAAGACAAGATATATAGAACATCTCATAAATAAGATACGGTGGTAGTGTCAGCTCTTTCTCTTGGGGCATAACTTGTTTTTTTTGGAAGGAATTGAAGAAAAATAATAATAATAATTGAGGAAAAGGAAAAAAAAAAAAGAAGAAAAAAAA
>NW_025842565.1:0-1763 GCF_002878395.1 Capsicum annuum | reverse complement strand
TAGGCTAGTGGGACTAGAGGAGGAAATCTGATGCTTTGGGAAAGTAGAGTTTGGAAGGGGGAGGTCCTAGAAATAGGGATGTACACTTTAACATGAAACTTTGAAGCACTGATGCAAAATTTCTCCTGCCATATTACAGGGGTCTATGCCCCTAATTGCTATGTTTTAAGGAGATTAGTATGGGAGAAAGTTGGGTCTGATGGAAGGACCATGGGTAGTATGTGGGGATTTTAATATATGTAGGTTCATCTTAGAGAAGAGGAACTGTACAAGGAGAACAAGGGGGATGAAAGAGTTCTCAGATTTTATTGAGGACATGTGTCTCATCAATTTGCAGCTGGAGAATACCAAATATACCTGGTTTAAAGGGGAAAATTATGAAGCTAGATCAAGAATTGATAGGATTCTAATATTAGAAGAATGGGATGAGTGTTTTAATAACTTGAAACAAATGTTATTACAGAGGATAACTTCTGATCACACTCCTATTGCCATTCAAGGAGCTTGGAATAGGAAAAAAAGCTACTTTAAGTTCAAAAATTGGTGGTTGAACACTGATGGCTTCACTGACAGAATTAGGGGATGGTGGAACAACTTTAATTTCGTTGGTAGACCGGATTACATTCTAGCATGCAAGATGAAATCATTGAAGAGCAAACTCAAAGAGTAGAGTAAAGGTGAGCAAGGGAATTTAGGTGTCCAAAAAAAGATCCTTCTAATCAAGTTGGCAGAATCAGAATTAGTATCAAGAGATTGAATTCTTACTAAAGAAGAGATTCAAAGAAAAACAGGGTTAATGCTAGGGTTAATACTAGAATATGAGGAATTGATTAAAAATAGGGAGATTGCATGGAGACAAAGGTCCAAAGCTTTATGACTAAAGGAGGGGGACAGGAATACAAAGTTCTTCTATAAAGTCCCAAATTGTAAAAAGGTTTTATTTTCACAAATCATATCAAAGATTCACCAAAAAGTGCATGCATGCTCAGAAATAAGGAGAAAAGGGTTAATGAGAGATTACCTTAGGAAGTCAATAAGAGAAGATCCAATTCCACAGAAGCAAAAGCCAATTTTGCAGATGTAGAAAAAAAATCCCAATCTAATTTCTAATAGAAACCCAATTTTGCACTAATTTCTGGGAAAATTTGAACGGTGTGCTTCAATCTTAACAATAGTATGCTTCAATTCCACACTAAAATAGAAATCAACAATAGTAGACTCTTTATTCTTCCCTTTCCTTATTTTCCTTCCACTGTCCTCCGCAACAACTCTATCAAAATCATCATCCAGTTTCCTCACTGCACCCCTTTTCTCAACTCTCCCAACAACCTCTCTCATTTTCATCATCAAATTCATTAACAGTAGCATCAGAAAGAGACAAATATGTACTTATGTTAAGACCTTTTCGAGGTAATTTCTTCGTCATCATCTTTTATCCTTCAGATTCATAAACCAATTGCACCTTCCTCTTCAAATAAATCACAATAGTAGCTTCAGGTGGAGATAGATATGGACTAAACCCTCTTAGCTGTGTGCTATTTTTGCTTTCTTTTAGTTGTGTGGCATTTCAACTATCGCGAATATCTATTTTTAGAAGTGTGACATTGAGAATATCTATCTGCTTTCTTTTAGTTATGTGGTATTTCAGCTGTTGCAAATATCTATTTTAGCTGTGCGGCATTTCAGTTATGTAACATTGAGAATATCTGTATTGAAAATAAGCCGTAGCTGTCCGATATTGAGATTTTTTCTTAGAGGGGATA
>NW_025842564.1:0-3947 GCF_002878395.1 Capsicum annuum | reverse complement strand
AGCTACAAATCCTAATTTGTCATTCTCTATGGTCAAATATTATTACACATATCATCTCATCATTACCCTGATAATATTATTATGCACCTAAACTGAAACCCCCTTACCTTAGATCCTTCGATCAACAGTCTAATAATAATCGCAATACTTAGTGATCATAGTATTCCCTGTAGGATTCAACACCTAACCCAGTTGGGTTCTATATTTGACAGCGACCGCTTGCACTTTCTAACGAGAGTTGTAATTTGCACGTATCAAATTTTGGCACCATTGCCGGGGAATACGGTTGTCAACTAAGTTTGTGATAGTTAATAGACCCTTTGGTCAAAAATTCTCAAATTTTACTTTTTGTTCGTTGTTTTTATTTTGTTCAGGTTTAGTGGATTGCATGCCAAATACATGGAGATTGAGTTAGCCATTCTTACCTATAAATCCTGAACCACATCACATTGGCAGAATAGATGTGCAACGAGACCTTGAAAGGATAGCTACTCAACAGGAGTAGGCTACATTAGCTGCATTGGCAGCTACACAAGTAAATCAACAGAATGCTGATAACCCAAGTCGGGTACCAAATCTTGATGATGAGGACCTGGGTAATGATGAGTTATTAAATCCAAGGCGTGCAGATAATATGGCTGCACCAGTAAACAGGAATATCAACAGAGATCATCAAGCTATGATGAGACCTGAACGCCGAGCTGTGGAAGTTGCTTTTGATGATGATGATGACGACTTGGATAGGGCTAGTGCTAAAGGGGTTATTATTCCTCCGCCCTTGGCACCCAGAGCCAAGTTCAATATCACTAGTACCATGATCCAGCTATTGCAACTCAAAGGGTTATTTGGTGGACTTGCAGGCAACGATCCGAATATGCATCTGATTAATTTTATCTCAATATGCAAATCATTTGACAATCCAGGGGTTAGACAGAATGCGATCCGGCTGCACTTATTTTTATTGTCTCTATCTGGAGAGGCAACTCTATAGTTAAACGGGCTAAATCCTGACTCTATTACCAATTGGAGGAAACTGAAAGAAGCTTTCCTAGAAAGATTCTTTTTGCCATCCAAGAGAGCACAATTAACAGATGAGATAAGAAATTTCAGATAGCTTCCAACTAAAGCTCTCCACGAGACTTGGGAGAGGTTTAAGAAGAAGCTTATGCAGTGCCCAAATCATCAAATAACCAATGTCCACTTGATGGAAATATTATATAGGGCTTTGATCTCAGTGACTAAGCCAGTGGTAGATAATGCTGCGGGTGGGTCATTCATGGAACATACTTTTATTGAGCCATGTGAGATGCTGGATCATATGACAAAGCAGAGTAGAGCTTGGCATACCAGGGATTTTGAGGTAGCAAGCTCTAGTGTATCTATTGGCATGATGGCAGAACAAAGGCAAAGAGAAAAGGAATGTGACCAGGATATGGCTCACATGAAAATGCAGATGGACCTTCTTACTAAGCATTTATTATCAGGAAAGACAGAAAAGGTCAAAGCTATTGTATCACAGGGAAGAGATGACTCCGATTCTGAGGAGGAAGCAAATTACTTGAATAATTAGGGGGGTTTCTGAGGCAATGTCAAAGGAAACCAAGGTAGGAACTATTATGAAAAATCCAAATAGAAGGACCGAGACCAAGGGAATTGGAAGAATAAGAATGACCGAATCGGTTTGTATGTCCCTCCTAGAAATTGTGAAGTTGTTGCACCTAGCTCTGGGAAAATATCCATGGAGGACATGATGGCTAAGCTGTAGAAAGGAGTGGAAGCAACTAACATGGGAGTAGCTGAGGTAAAAAATGATTTGTCGTCAATGAATCAATTGGTTGACCCGTATTCCACTTCAATAAAATAGCTGGAACAATAAATGAGTCAACTATCAGCGACATTCAATCAAAAGAAAGCTGGCACTTTACCAAGTGACACTATGCAAAATCTAAGGAAAGATGGATCATGTTTGGCTATTACAATAAGGAGTGGTAAGGTGTTGGAAAATCCATCCAAGGGCAAGCCTGTGGTTGATAGTATGGAGGAGAATATTATTGAAGCAGATTGTGATGATTCTATAGAAGTTGAAAATCAAAATGAGAGCGTTGATGATACTACACCTAGATGTCAGCAGTCTGAAAAGATTGATAATGGGAAGCACAATAAAAAGGAAGTGGTGGATAAAACTCTTCCAAATCCACCACCACCTTTTCCTCAGAGACTGAAGAAGAAGGCTGATGACGCCAGGTTCAGTAAATTCATGACCATGCTGAAG
The DNA here is from genome assembly GCF_002878395.1 of Capsicum annuum. NCBI lineage: Eukaryota > Viridiplantae > Streptophyta > Magnoliopsida > Solanales > Solanaceae > Capsicum > Capsicum annuum. The sequence goes on along the minus strand of NW_025842564.1, from coordinate 1,675 downwards.
CAGCTGACTATAATGTTCCTTTGGTGGAGGCACTAGAGCAAATGCCAGGGTATGCCAAATTCATGAAGGACCCTTTGACAAAGAAAAGGGCAGTGAGCTATGAACTGGAAGATAATTTTCATCATTGCAGTGCGATTGCCACGATGTCTTTGGTACAGAAGAAGGCAGATCTGGGTGCTTTCACTATTCCTTGCACGGTTGGATCTTTAGATTTTGCTAAGGCTTTATGTGATTTAGGGGCTAGAATTAATTTGATGCTACTAGACATTTATAGATAGTTGGGGTTAGGGGATCCTACACCAACCAACATATGGCTTGTAATGGCAGATAGGTCGGTAAAATGACCTGTTGGTATCTTATATGATATATTGGTAATGGTTTCTACCTTCATTTTTCCTGCAGACTTTGTTATTTTAGATTGCGAGGTGGATTTTGAGGTGCCCATAATCTTGGGTCGACCTTTCCTCACAATAAGAAGTGTGCTTATTGATTTGCAAGCAAATGAGCTTTTATTTCAGATGAATGACGAAGTTGTACGTTTTGATGTATGCAAATCAATGAAGCAGCCGAATGATATGAATGTTTTCTCTATAGTTGATGTTTATTATGAGGATGAGAAGGAATTATCTTTAGAGAAGCAGCTTACTGTTGAGCCATTGGTTGCTGTGCTTTTGAACTTTGATCGTGAGGATGTTAAGAAGTACGAAGAAACTATCTGTGCTTTGACAGGAATGGGGTCGTATTCTTATGCCCCTAAGAAGCTGGACCTTGACCTTAAGAATCAACCTTCACCACCAGCGAAGCCATCCATTGAAGAGCCACCGGTGTTAGAATTAAAAGAGCTACCCAGTCATCTAAGGTATGTGTTCTTGGGTAGTGGAAATACACTGTCGGGTATTATTGCTGCTGATTTAGGTGAACAACAGGTAGAGGCTCTCATCTTTGTTTTGAAGAGGTATAAGAGAGCTATTAGTTGGACTATTGTTGATATCATTGGTATTTCTCCTAGCATATGTATGGATAAGATTCAGCTAGACGAAGATTGCGTGCCCACTATTGAGCATCAACGTTGTCTGAATCCACCTATATAAGAGGTGGTGAAGAAAGAAATCATTAAGTATCTAGATGCAGGGGTGGTGTACCCAATCTCAGATAGTAGATGGGTGAGTCCTATATAATGTGTGCCCAAAAAAGGAGGCATGACAGTAGTAGCGAATGCAAAGAATGAGCTAATTCCACTCAGGCCTGTCACAGGGTGGAAGGTATGTATGGATTACCGGAAGCTAAACTCGTGGACATTAAAGAACCACTTCCCAATGCCATTCATTAATCAAATGCTTGATCGATTGGTAGGAAAGGGATGGTTCTGTTTCTTGGATGGTTATTCTGGATATAACCATATTTGTATTGCTCCTGAAGATCAGGAGAAGACCACTTTTATATGCCCATATGGTACTTTTGCATTCAAACGAATGCCATTTGGGCTATGTAATGCACCTGCCACTTTTTAGCGGTGTATGATGTCCATTTTCTCTGAAATGGTTGAAGATACCTTGGAGGTGTTTATGGATGACTTTTCGGTTGTAGGTGAGTCATTTGAGTCATGCTTGGCAAATCTGAGTATGGCTTTGCAGTGATGTGTGGAATTCAATTTGGTGCAAAATTGGGAGAAGTG
>NW_025842563.1:0-2609 GCF_002878395.1 Capsicum annuum | reverse complement strand
GCTATTATTACATTGCACGTTAATTAAATTCATGATTACATATAATAATTTATAATAATTTTTATAATGATAGGGTATATAACTTTGATCCGTAAGGAAATAGATCTTGGATAACTCAACTTCATAAGCTTGTTTCAAGAGGTGTAGATTATTCAAATCATATTAAAGAAATCATTCATTTCTTAAAGGGTTAGTGAGACTCTTCACTTCACTCCACGATTAAACATCTTACGTTTGGACAAAATAATATGGGAGTTCAACATCAAAAATTAGAATTGGATACAGGGTGACTCAAAGGTAAGACTAGTAAAGCGTTTGCTTCAGGTCCAGAAATTTTGAGGCCTCAAAAATTTTAATAGTAAATTTTGTGGTTTCATTTTACTTGAAATAATAATGAAGATTGTGAAATACGTTTAAAAAAAATTATCCAAAAAAAAAAAGAAGTAAAGAAAGAAAACACTATCTAATTTTTACCACAAAATATTTTAAAACTTTGAATTAAACAACTCAAACTTCATATTAATAATCAAGTTTTAACAACAATATCCAAGTTAATGTATTGAAAATAAATACCTAATATCTTATTGACTAGAATAATTTCTTGCTTTAATTAATAATCATATTAATATGTGAAACTAAAAAAGGTTATGTGTGTTTCAAAAATACCATGCCAAAACAACGACTCCATATGTAAGAATATTAAAAAAAAAAAAAAGACAACTCTAAATTATTATAATATTATTTTACATGTATGTGTATATAATTAAGACCTCTTATTTAAATGTGGCTTTAGACCACTAATTTTATTGAGACGCTCCCGTTGGGATAAACATGCTCTGGTACCATCATAAAATATGAAATCTTGCTTATTTAAAAGCGTAAATTATTTTTTAAAAATGATATTTTTATTTACTTGATTATTTTCTTAACAAAATTCCACCAAAAATAAGACTATAAGACATATCCATATCACTCTACTATTTTCATCAAGAAGTGCTTCAAACCTCTATAAATACAAATCTACCATATATTTCACTTTCATTACTCTCAACCAACTTATTTTCTCTTCATTCTCACCGTCAAAGATTTCCCTTTTTGTGTCATCAACATTCAATAATTACTTTCTTGAAAATCTACGAAGATGTGCTATTCTTACTTTCTTGTGATGATCAAGAGTATTAATTACTTATAAAAATCAAGAATTTACATTAATTTAGATGGCCAACCATTCAACTATCTTTAGTTCTAGAGAAGAACACAAATTTAAAGGCACACAAAAAGCATTAGATTTAATTTTTGTGTCTTCAAATGTGGCATCCACATTGGCATGAGTATATTTGTGTGTTAGAAGTGTCTTTTCTATTCTTGCATGCTTTTGTCACCATCCCCTCCACATCCCCACTCCACCTCTTCCCCTTGTTAAAAGTTAGAGGAAATCATTCATGCATGAATGATTTGTCCATTTTGATTATCTTCGGAATTAAGTGGCTCATTTAAAACTTTTACTTTAAAATATGACCCTTTAGACTTCGGACTCAAAAATTTATTTTTGGTGGTCCTGATGTTGGGTGTATTTATGCATTCTAGTGTTAATGTTCTAGATTTATGTGTTAATATGATATAAACAAGCATGTAAGTGCCAAAGTACGTGATTACAATGGTTCAAAGTGTTTTCAAATAGGTTTGTACTTAATTGAGTCATTTAGAGTTTAATCGAGAAAACAAATTTTACTAGCTTAAGGTAATTGTGTGTCTAGTTGGTTTCATTTGATTATAATGTGTTAAAGGAGTTCTTAATGGTTTTAACGTGTAATTTTGAGTGTAATAACATGTTTGTAATAGGAATAGTTCAATTTGATTGAGCCAAGAGTCAACAATAAGTTTAAGTATAAATTGGTCGAGACAAGCACTTTGCTTGAGTTTATAGATTGTTATTCTTGAGGTCTTATTATAATAAGCTCTAATCCGTGGTGTGTTATTATGTAGGAAACTTTGTGGGATGAATATGGTGATATAATGATGATATAAAGGCTGAAATCCATGAAAAATACACCACAAGAGAAGGAACGAAAGATGGGATGATCAACACTTAACCAAAATCGTGGAAGCAAATTCCAGCATGTGCCCGTGATTTGGATGCATCGACCTGTCCATTTCAGTGCTCCCTTGCCTTAAAAAATCTGTTGAGAGCAAATTATAGTGTGTGTTTACGATTTACCCACGACGCGGATCTACTTTTGTGCAATGGAGCCCGTGACGCCCCCTCCAGAACGGTGCAATAGAGCCCGCGATGCGTGCTCTATTTCAGGGATCAATTACATGCTGAATCCTTGTCCAACATGTCCTGGGCTTACCCTATTGCTATAAATACATCTTTGTACACGTTTTTATTAATTCTTGGATGTCTTGGAGCATTGAGGGACTGCTACAACTTCATCTTTTACGTTTTACATTATTTCTTTAGCTTTCTTTTAGATTATATCATGTATTCAACCTTTTGGATCATGATAATGACTATGCGTGGCTAAACACCCTATTTTCAGGGTTAAACCCAAGAACATAAGCACTATTTCTTTTGAATCTAGTTCATTTAATTTTGCTTATCATTA
>NW_025842562.1:0-12155 GCF_002878395.1 Capsicum annuum | reverse complement strand
TTTTCATATTTTTGAAATTATGACATTATCATGTGATTTAATATTCAATTAGCACAAGAATATATCTTTACTCATGTTTTCACTTATATAATTATTGTTATGAGATGAATTTTAGAATTTTCATATGAATTCCTATGAATTGATAAATATGCATGATTTTCACTAAGATTTAGTCAGTTTACAAATAAGAACACACGAATTTATCATGATTGTCTCTGTTTACAAGAAGTTCAGATTTACAATTTTAGATTGCTACAGTATGATTTAACTTTTAGTTATAATATTATGATCTCAACATTATATGAAATTCACACAGATATTTATAATTATGATTTATTAATAGAAACATGATTGGTTTTTAGATTTATAAAGCAAAATATTTATTTTAAGGTAAATTTCATCAATATGAGCATACAATATATATATATTTGGGGGTATTATTTAGCATCGCGAGGGGAACGTGGTTTAGCACACCCTATTCTCCCAAAAATATGTACCACCATAGGTTTAGTGGCTTCTTTATAAAAGCATCCACCTTGCCCAATATGGGCTCAGTTTAGTGATCACTTCAGTTTAGCTTAGGTTCTACTCCAATGGCAAGGATAGAACAACCCTCCTCAATATGGGTTAGAAATTAGACTCCATGATAGCTCACATGGTTTATGTCGGTTATGATAATCTCCCATAGAAAAGATAGTTTAAAGAAACTACGCATAGTAACTCACCCTACTTATCAAATTATGGTGTCTACTTGCACTTAGCATGCATGTATTAAGCTTGTGCATTGATTTAGTTTTACTTCTTGTATTCATCCCCTACTAAATCATTATATTATAGTAGTACTAACCACATATACATTTGTGTGGCTACATTGTTTCATAATATAGGCACTAGTTGTAGCCTACACATCAGAATCAGATAGTCTGTATTTCCCAGCCAGCAGGTGATGAGTTATCCTCATTTGAGGACTGGAGTCAACTATAGTTCTAGTATTATATATTTTATTCAATCATATTGATTAGGGATAGCTAAGGGTCATGTCCCGACTACCTATAGTCAGTATCAGTAGAGGCTTCATAGGCAGGCAGGCAAAGTTGATATATTTAGTTTCAGCTTTCTTTTGTCTAATCCAGTGATGTAAATGTTTGAAAATAGTTTTTCAATTAACAATTCCAGCTAATGACATCTCTTTCACCTGTTATATTTAACTTTATGCAATTTATTCAGCTGCTCACGAACTATGACAGTACCATGGGTTAGCTTAGGATGACTTGTGGTTCTAAGCACCGTGTGACGTCCAAGGGGTAGTCTCAGGGCGTTACAAACTTGGTATTAGGAAACAGAGTTCAAGTGTCCTAGGTTGTCTGTGAAGCCATGTCTACTAAAGTCTTGTGGAATGGTACGGTGAGGTTCGTACTTTTCTTTGAGAGTCTATTGGGAATTAAAGAAATGCTTCTTTTCTTTCACACTCTAGATTGTGCCATATAGTTGTTCTCTCAAAAACTTTTATCGATTCGTGTGTTACTCCATAATTCTCCATCTATGACTTATTCTTGATACAACATGAGTAATAAATTTCAATTCTTCCAGAAATAGTGCTCTCAAATTTACTATCAGTAACTTCAAAAATCATACAAAGGGCTTGAGAGAAGCCCGCTAATATGTTTAAACTCCTTTAATTCAAAAGCGTGTGTCCTTATCAATATGAGTTGTTTAGTAAAGATAGAATATGATATGTATTAAGATTTCTCACTAACCATTTAACATAGATAGTGCTAATGAAAGGAGACAGTATGTACCTAGATTGTTAAATAAAATTTGCATTTGAGGGATAATGTAACTTAGGATATTATGATACATTATTAGTAAAACAATCTTAGAATAGGAGGTATGGTTATAGAAGTGTAGTGATAAAAATGGTGAAAATAGCGATTTGTAAGACCCCGCAAAGTTCCCTCATGGTCTAAGCTCTTCATAGTGTTTCAAGTGAAGCCTTACACTTAGACTTTCTGACTAAGTTTGGGACTTAGTTCATTTTTTTTATTTTCACCTTCAAACTTTAAAAAATTATTTCACAACCTTCCCGACCTTCAATAGTTGATATTTTAGCTCATTCATGATCCGGGAGATCAATAGGTGTTTCAGACAAGTTTCATATTTTTTGGACCGCGTTTAGACCTTGTTTTGTGTCCCAAAATAGTGGACCAATGTGATCTTGGTGCACCGTATTTCCTATCACGTTGGTCAATTTTGTAAAGAAACAGTACTGAGGCTCAACGCGATAATGGAACGATGTGTCAAGTATAGCGTCGACTCCCATGACACACTGCGTTGCCTGCAACGTCGATACCCAGTTTTCCAGTTTTGAAAATTCGCCTCCTATGGATTAAGTTAGTCATTTCCTCCACCCCTTTTCAACTTTAATGTGGTATTAATATCCCCAAATACCAAAATATAGTCTATTTCCCCCAAAGTAATCAAGAACACTCTCTAGGGTTTTAACCCAAAGTTTAAGAGAACTCAAAATTAAACCATAAATTTTTAAAATTGATTCAAGAATCGGAACCCCCATTATGAGAGCTACAAGAAACACCCATTAGAAGATCTAATAACATCCCAAAAACTAGATTTCATCCAAAGCTTCAAATCCAAGGTATGTGGGGTTTGAACAAGAATAATCCTTTCGTTCTTATGCCCAAAGCTTTAATTTTCATCAAATTATTTCGTGTTTTTGCAAGTGGGTTATACCCAATTTACTTTAATTTAAATTTATGAAGTTATAAAGTGTTAAAGTCTTCAATTGTATGATATTTCATCTATTTTAAGTTTTGAATTGAGAATTAATAATATAAATTGCATGTTGCCACCATAAGTTGATGTTTTCAATCATTTCCAAGATTTATGTCATGAGTTATGCTTCATTATAAAATTGAAATTATTTAAGCATGAGTATAAGCTTTAAACCAAATATGAGTTTCGGTGTTTTCTTGAAGATTATGTCATTAAGCATGATTCAATAAGCAAGTGCTTTAACTTTAAAGAATGATTTATTTTGAGCCTGAGTTAAGAAAGGAATCCACGCTAATTATGATTTAAATCAAAGAGAAACATGATTTGGTCTGTTTTATAGACCCTTAAGTCATTTTAAGGTGGATTTCCTAAAAGTTCTGAGCTAAGTATGGGAGTAGTATTTAGCACCGAGTTGGGTAAGTTACTACGGTTTCATACCCCAAAACTATCTGCCACTGTAGGTTGAGATATTTATTTCCACTATATGTGGATGATCGAGATGGTGATCACTAAATTTAAGGTTCTATTGCAATGTCAAGGATAGAATAGCTCTCCCCAACATGGGTGATACATTGAACTCCATGTAGATCTCATGGTTCATGTCGGTTAGAAGAACCTCTCAAAGAAATCCCCTACTCTATTCAAGATAATAGTAGGAGTTTTGAAAGTATTGTGTAAAGTTCCTTGAGCCCATAAGTTTTAATAATAAGAGGCAAATATAGATTTTAGAATAAAGTGTGATGACTCACGCAATTTATATTACATGCTTCCTTATTCATCATTTATGAGATTTAAATTTCAGTTTTGTTCAAGCTATGTAAGTCATCTATAATAGTATGCATGTTATCTATAAACACTGAAGATATTGATTATTTAATTGCATGCACCCCCATATACTCAGTACATCCTCAAAGTACTGATCCACATATATGTTTGTGTGCTACATTATCTTATAATATAGGTTCAGGTGCTCAGTATCAGCAGAGTCAGTGACCCCGAGTACCTTTGTCTACATTTCTACAGTGGTGAGTCCACATAGTTCAAGGACCTACTTTCCAGACATTCAGTAATGTTAGCAGCTGGTTTTGTTATTTTCAGTTTAGGTCAGTTGAGGATCTATACCAATGGCTCTCTAGTTTTCCTGAGTAATAAAGGCATTGCTAGACTACATTATTAGTATGTTTAGACTTTCAGTATTTTGACTGTTCAGACAAGTATTTTTTTTAACTTCACATGATCGTGATATGACAGTACCACTATTTTCTTTATTCATCCCTAAGTAAGGTTTACATGTAGTAGCAGGCTCAAAGAGTTTGCTTGGGGCTACTTGTATCCTTAAGCACCATGTGACCCTTCAAGATGAGATTTCAGGGCATTACAAACTTGGTATCAGATTCTAAGGTTTTCGAAGTCCTATGGTGTTTGACAAGCCACGCTACATAGAGTCTTGATCAGCAGTGTGTAGCGCACCATATCTATGAGCAAGAGGCTACAAGAAATTTTAGAAAAAAGCTATCTCTTTCTTCTAGAATCTATCATGCCTACAACTGTCTCTCTCTGCAATTAATTCATGCTCTTTTATAATAAAAAAATGCCTCCCCAGAGAGCAAATGCCCGCAGAAACAATAATGAGCAACCCCAGCCTGTTGATCCCCTGAATGAAAATGTGTCTCATGTTGTGTTTTGGGTAGCTTTTCTGGCGTTAGCCTAGGCAGTCACTGTTAATGTTCAGGCTTCAGGTCCACAACAGCAAGGACATGATTTAGCTGTAGCCAGGATTCTTAATTTTATGAGGATGAATCCACCAGAGTTCTATGGGTTTAAGGCAGGTGAAGACCCATAATTGCATCTTAAGGAGGTGAGGAAGATCACCCAACTCATGCATATTTTTTAGGAAGAGAGTATGGATTTGGCATCTTACAGACTAAAAGACATTGCTTATGACTGGGTTGTGGCATGAAGGAAGAATAGAGAGAAGGATGTGGCTTCTATGACTTGGCAGGTGTTCCAGGATGTGTTCTTGGATAAATTATTCCCACTTGAGATGAGTGAAGCAAAGATTGAGGATTTTATGAAATTGAGACAGGGCTCCATGATAGTAAAGGAGTACTTCCTTAAGTTCAACCCGCTAGCTAAGTATTCTCTGGATTTGATTTTTGACACCTAAGTTAGTATGAGTAAGTTTGTGGCTGGCGTGTCTAGATTAGTGTTGAAAGAGTGTAGGACTGTTATGCTCAATAGGGATATGGACCTTTTAAGACTAATAATGCATGCACAACAGATTGAGGCAGACAAGATAAGAGAGAGAGATAGAGTAAGGGGAAACAAGAGGGCTAGGTCAGAGCAGTATAAGTATGGTCAAACTAGATGTTATAGAGGGAACCGTTCATAGTTTTAGAGTTGTTCATCTATACTAGTGCCTTCGTCAGCTAGTGATCCCTCACCTAAGAACAGATAGAAGCAGTGAGGTAAGCCTGTTGTGTCCAGATCTCAAAACAGTGTAAGTAACAAACCTCGTCCTCCTTCTTATACTAATTATGGTAGGTGAGTTCTTACCACATTAGAGAGGTTCTTTTGGTTATGGAAAGATAGGCCACATACTTAGAGAGTGCCTGTATGCTAAATAGGAGAACAGAAATGCCCGACCTCAAACTTAGGCCACCAGTGCACCAGCTCTTGTAGCCTGTCCAACCCCTTCTCAAGGTGCTTCATCTAGTACTACTGGCTGTTAGTGCCAGAATAGATTCTATGTCTTACCATCCCACCAAGAGCATGAGGATTCTCCTAATGTTATTACTGGTATGATCCATGTTTTTTTCTTTGATGTATATGTGTTGTTGGACCCTGGGTCAAGTTTCTCTTATGTAACCCCATTAGTTGCTATGAACTCTGAAATAAGTCTTGAAAAGATTCTTGATCCTTAGTTAGTTTCTACTCCAGTAGGTGAGTCTGTTATTTCTAGTAAGTATCCTGTTACTGTTCTTCATAGAGTCGTACTTACTCATTTGATTGAGTTGGATATGGTGGATTTTAATCTTATTCTAGGTATGGACTGGCTTTACTCTTGTTATGCATCTATAGACTGGCATACCCATGTGGTTAAGTTTTAGTTTCCTGATAATCTATTTTTTAAATGGTTTGGGAGTTCATTTTCTCCCAAGAGTCATCTTATATCCTATCTCAAATCCAGAAAGCTAATATCTAAAGGTTGCATCTATTATTTAGTTTGATTTAAGGACACTAAGTCTGAGGCTCTAACTATTCAGTCAGTCAGTATAGTTAATGAATTTCCTGATTTATTTCTATAAGATCTCCCAGGGCTACCTCCCGATAGAGAGGTAGAATTTAGGATTCACCTTCTTCCCGACACACAGCCTATTTCCATTCCTCCCTACTATATGGTACCCGCAGAGCTTAAGGATTTGAAAAATCAACTTAAAGATCTTCTAGACAAAGGTTTTATAGGGCCCAGTGTTTCTCCTTAGGGAGCACCGATCCTATTCGTGCGAAAGAAAGGTGATTCTTTGCATATGTGCATTGACTATTTTCAGCTTAGCAAGGTCACAGTAAAAAATAAGTACCTTCTTCCTAGAATTGATGACCTGTTTGATCAATTACAAAGTGCAAGTAACTTCTCAAAGATAGACCTTAGATTTTTCTATCACCAGCTTAAAGTAAGGGAGTGTAACATCCTAAAGCAGCTTTCCAAGCCTTTTATGGTTATTTCGAGTTTTCAGTCATGTATTTTGGACTAACCAATGCTCCAGCGGCCTTCATGGACCTCATGAATCAAGTGTTGAATCAGTATCTTAGTATGTTTGTCATAGTGTTCATAGATGATATCCTTGTTTACTTCTGTAGTGAGAATGACCATGCCAATCATTTTAGAATTGTCCTGAAAACTCTTAGAGATCACCAATTGTTTGCCAAATTCAGCAAGTGTGTGTTTTGGCTAAGGTTAGTAGTATTTCAGGGTCGTATCATTTCAGCCGAAGGCATTAGAGTTGATCCCCAAAAGACAAAAGTTGTAAGAAATTGGCCTAAACCTATCTCCCTATCTGACATTAAAAGTTTCTTGGGTCTAGCTGGCTATTACCGTCTCTTTGTTGAAGGTTTCTTTTCTATTGTGTCTTCCATGACCCAGTTGACCTAAAAGAAAATTAAGTTTCTTTGGTCAGATTTTTGTGAGAAGTGTTTTCAGGAGTTGAAGACTCAACTCACTTCAACCCCTGTGTTGACTTTTCCTGATGGTACGAATGGTTTTGTGGTGTATTATGATGCCTCTAGATTTTTCTTGGATTATGTGTTGATGCAGAGAGGTAAGGTTATAGCCTATGCCTCTAGACAGTTAAAGTCGTATGAAAAGAATTACCCAACCCATGATCTTAAGTTAGCTGTTGTGGTCTTTGCTTTGAAAATCTAGAGACACTATCTTTATGGTTTTCATGTTAATGTGTTTACTGATCACAAAAGCCTACAGTATGTATTTACTCAAAGGGAATTAAATCTTTGATAGAGAAGTTGGTTAGAGTTGCTAAAAGATTATGATACGAGTGTGTTGTATCATCTGGGTAAGGCCAATGTTATGGCAGATGCCCTTAGCAAGTTTTCTATGGGTAGTATTACTCATGTAGAGGAAGATCAAAAAGAAGTAGCTCGCGAGGTGCATCATTTGGAAAGACTAGATATTACGTTGTTTGATTTAGTTGAGGGGAATATTTTGGTTCAGAGTAATTCCAAATCCTTTTGGGTTTTAGAAGTGAAGGAGAAGCAACACTTAGATGCTAGTTTGGTCAGACTGAAGCAGTCAGTTAAGAACTAAAAAGTAGAGGTTTTCACCTAAGGGGGAGATGGTGTGTTGAGATTGTAGGGTAGATTGTGTGTTCTTAGTGTTAATGATCTGAGGCAGAGGATTATGGCTGAAGCACATGGCGTACCATATTCTATTTATCCCGACGTCACCAAGATATACCACAACTTATAGGAAACCTATTGGCGGAGTAGAATAAAGAAAGATATAGCAGAGTTTGTGGAAAAGTGTGCAACATGCCAATAGGTTAAGGTAGAGCACCAAAGACCTGGTGGTATGATGCAAGAGTTTGGTATACCCAGTTGGAAGTAGGAAGAGGTGAACATAGATTTTATGACTGGCTTACCTTTTTTGCGTCATCATCATGATTCTATTTGGGTGGTTGTAGACAGGTTGACTAAGTCAGCACATTTCCTGCCAGTGCATACATCTTATAGGCTGAGGATTATGCTAGACTGTACATCCGAGAGTTATTCAAGTTGCATGGACTTCCCTTGTCTATTATCTCAGATAGGGGTACTTAGTTTACTTTGTAGTTTTGAAGAGCTTTCAAGAATGGTCTTGGTACCCAAGTTCACCTGAGTTTTGCCTTTCATCCGCAGACAGATGGTCAGGCTGAGAAGACCATCCAAACTCTGGAAGATATGTTGAGGGCCTATGCTCTTGATTTCAAAGGTAGTTGGGTTGAGAACTTTCCATTGATTGAGTTCACGTATAACAATAGTTATCACTCCAGCATCCAGATGGCCCCATTTGAGGCTTTGTATGGAAGGAGTTGTAGATCACCCATAGGTTGGTTTGAAGTGGGTAAAGCTGCATAGATTAGACCTGATGTAGAGTTTGAGGCTATGAAGAAAGTTCATTTGATTAGGGAAAGGTTGAAGATGGCTCAGAGCCATCAAAAGGCATATGTTGATGTGAGAAGAAGAGACCTTGAGTTTGAAGTTGATAATTTTGGTGTATCTTAAAATTTTGCCCATGAAAGGGGTGAAAAGGTTTGAGAAAAAGGGGAATCTTAGTCCCCGTTATGTTGTCCCTTATAAAATCCTATGTCATGTTGGGAAGGTAGCCTATGATATTGAGTTTCCCCCAGAATGGTCAGCTGTTCATCCTATCTTCCACGTCTCTATGCTCGAGAAGTGTATTGGTGATTCTGTTGTAGCAGATCCTTTAGAGAGCTCAAATATTCAAACTAATCTTTTATTTGAAGAGATTCTAGTTGAGATCCTAGATTACCAGATCAGTAGACTGAGGAATAAAGAAGTTCCCTTAGTTAAAGTTTTATGGTGAAACTAGTCTGTTGAGGGCGCTACTTGGGAAGTAGAAGCAGACATGCGATCCAAGTACCCGCAACTCTTCTCTGCAAGTTTAGATCAAGCTGAAGGTACCATTCATTCTTAATTCAGCCCCTTTCTAATCAAAGTTTCATCTATTTAGCTATTCTTATTATAAGTTCATGCATTCTCTACCAAGAGTTTAGAGTGATACGGAGTCATTTTAGACATTTGTTTCAATTATGCACCCTTAGCTCCTCGGTATTCTTGGCTTAACTAGCAACATTCGAGGATGAATGTTCCCAAGGGGAAGATATTATAAGACCCCGCAAAGTTTCCTCATGGTCTAAGCTCTTTATAGTGTGTCAAGTGAAGCCTTACACTTAGAATTTTTGACTTTTTTTCTTTTTTCCTTCAAACTTTAAAGAATTATTTCACGACCTTTCCGACCTTTAATAGTCTATATTTTAGATCATTCAAGATCTGGGAGGTCAATAGGTATTCCCAAAAAAGTTTTGGATTCTTCGGACCGTGTTTAGACCTTGTTTGGTGTCCCAAAATAGTGGACCAATGCGATATTGGCGCGCGGCATCACCCATCGCGTTGGTCAATTTTGTACAAGAAAAGTGCTGAGGCTGGATGCGACAATAGAGCGACGCGTCGAGTATCGTGTCAATGCCTATTACGCGCTGCATTGCCTGCAGCATCGATGCCCAATTTTTAGTTTTGAAAATCCGCATCCTAGGGGGTAATTTATTCATTTCCCCTACCCTTTTACTGCTTTCACACGGGATTAATATCCCCAAATACCAAAATATAGTCTATTTCCCCCAAAGTAATCAAGAACACTCACTAGGGCTTTAACCCAAAGTTCAAGAGAACTCAAAATATAACCGTAAATTTTCTAAATTGATTAAAGAATTTGAATCCCCATTTTGATAGCTACAAGAAACACCCATTAGAAGTTCGAATAACATCCCAAGAGTTATAGTTCACCCAAATCTTCTAATCCAAGGTATGTGGGGTTTGAACAAGAACAATCCTTTCGTTCTTGTGCCTAAAGCTTTAATTTTCATCAAATTATTTTGTGTTTTTGCAAGTGGGTTATACCCAATTTATTTTAATTTGAATTTATGAAGTTATAAAGTGCTCAAGTTTTGAATTGTGTGATATTTCACCTCTTTTATGTTTTGAATTGAGAATTAATGATATAAATTGCATGTTACCACCATGAGTTGATGTTTTCAAGCATTTTCAAGATTTAAGTCATGAGTTATGCTTCATTATGAAATTGAAATTATTTGAGCATTAGTATAATCTTTAAACCAAGTATGATTTTTTGTGTTCTCTTGAAGATTATGCCATTTAGCATGATTCAATAAGCAAGTGCTTTTTCTTTAAAGAAAGATTCGTTTTTAGCCTGAGTTAAGAAAGGAATCCAAACTAATTATGCTTTAAACCAGAGAGAAACATGACTTCGTCTTCATTACAGAACCTTAAGTTATCTTGAGGTAGATTTCCTAAAATTTTTGAGTTGAGTATGGGAGTAGTATTTAACACCGAGTTGGCTAAGTTACTACGGTTTCATACCCCAAAATAATGTGCCACCGTACGTTGAGATATTTATTCCCACTATATGTGGATGATTGAGATCGTGATCACTAAAGTTGAGGTTCCATTTTGATGGCAAGGGTAGAACAACTCTCCCCAATGTGGGCAAGATGTTAGAATCCATGTATCTCTCATGGTTTATGTCGGTTAGAAGAACCTCCCAATGCAGTCCCCTACTCTATTCTAGATAATAGCATGAGTTTTGAAAGTATTGTGTAAAGTTCCTTGAGCCCATAAGTTTTAAGAATAAGAGGTGAATATATATTTTAGAAGAAAGTGTGATGACTCACGAGATTTATATTACATGCTTCCGTATTCATGATTTATTAGATTCAGATTTCAGTTTTGTTCAAGCTATGAGAGTCATCTATAATAGCATGCATGTTTTCTATAAAAAATGATGATATTGATTACTTAATTGCACACACCCCCATATACTCAGTATATCCTTAATGTACTGATCTATATATACGTCTGTGTTCTACATTATCTTATAATGTAGGTTCAAGTGCTCAATCTCAGCAGCATCCATAACCCCGAGTACCATTGTCTACATTTCTACAGTGGTGAGTCCTCATTGTTCGAGGACCTGCTATCCAAACATTCAGTAATATTAGCAGTTGGTTTTGTTGTTTTTAGTTTGGGTCAGTTGGAGATCTGTCCCAATAACTCTCTAATTTTCTTGAGTAGTAGAGGCATTGTTAGACTAGATTATTAGTATGTTTACACTTTCAATATTTTGACTGTTTAGACACGTATTTTTTTTTGCACTTCATCATGATCATGATATGACGGTACAACTATTTGCTTTATTCATCTCTTAGTAAGCTTTACATGTAGTAGCAGGATTGTTAATTTAGGCTTTCCTATGTGATTGTGAAAAAGAAATTTTTTTGATACTTATAAAGCTATGAATATAATTTAGACCTATGAATGGGTAAATAGTTTTTATGTGTAGAAGGAGTGTAATAATAGATTATTATAAGATAGACCATAAGATTATGATTAATCATTGTTATTATGAGGTTCTTGTGGACTAGTGTTTCTTGATGTTTTATTTTTTTATCTTTCAAGCAAGAATAGTGTGTGAAGTTTTATGAAGTTATATCTTTCAAGCAAGAATGGTGTATGAAGGAGGATATGATAAAGTTACTCAAATAAACATGCGATTTTCTCTTCACCAAAGTAACAAATTGGGGGTTCTCATTTTTATGTCCAAATCCCCAAAACTTCAATTCAAGAATCAAAAGTAATCAGGTATATGGGGTTTGAACAAGGATACTCTTTCGTCCTTGTTCCCAAAACAATTATTTTTTGCTATTAAATTTATGAGATTTCAATTATGGTTCATAACCAATTTTCATATTTCAGAAATTATGACATTATCATGTGATTTAAAGTTCAGTTAGCACAAGAATATACCTTTACTCGTGTTTTCCTTTTTAAGATTGTTATTATGAGAGGAATTTTAGTATTTTGAAATAAATTCCCATGAATTAATAAATATACATGATTTTCAGCATTATTCAATCAGTTTACAAATAAGAACATACGAGTTTATATGAATCTCTCAGATTACAAGAAGTTAAACTTTACTATTTCAGATTACTACAGGATGATTCAGATTTTAGATTTTATCTCATGATCTCAGATATGATATAAAACTCACA
>NW_025842561.1:0-1513 GCF_002878395.1 Capsicum annuum | reverse complement strand
CAATAGAAGTTGACACAAATTATAATGTCAACTTAAACTTAATCGATCGAAGTAGTTTTCAACTCGTCCTTGAGTCAAAGGACCTCTATGGTCTAAATTCTAGCTTGAATAGATTCACATACTACACAAATAATTAACATGCCATATTGGCATAGGATTTATGGCTTTGGGATTATCAACGCATCAGAATTATGGTCTATATTGTACCCCAAAATATGGGGCGTTACATTATCCCCCCTTAGGATCATTCTTCCCTGAATGATGATGCGGGACAGAGACAGACATGATTTTAAGTATAATAAGGACTAGGAAAGATAAGATAGGAATACAACCTTCTATCTCATCATCCATCGAAGAAAACAAGTTGGGATATCTAATTCTCATGTCATCTTCTGACTCCCAAGTTGCTTCTTCAACTTTCTAATTCCTCCACAATACCTTCACTGAGGCTATCTCTTTTCTCCTCAACTTTCGAACTTGGCGATCTAAAATTTCAATGGGCTGTTCTTCGTAAGACAAGGAATCTGTCACTTTGATATCCTCTACTGGCAATACCAAAAAATGATCTCCGATGCATTTCTTCAACATGGATACATGGAATACCGGATAAACGAAACCCAAACTTGCAGGAAATTCTAGCTCATAAGCAACTGCACCAATCTTCCTCAGGATCTGATATGGCCCTATATAGTGAGGGCTCAATTTACCCCTTTTTCCAAACCACGTAACTTCTTTCATAGGAGAAACCTTGAGAAACACCCAATCACCAACTTGAAACTCTAATGCTCTTCTCCAAAAATCGGCATAGGACTTCTGACGACTCTGAGCAGTCTTGAGTCATTCTCTAATGATCTTCACTTTCTCCATCGCCTAATGAACAAGATCAAGCCCATACAATTAAGTCTCACCTACTTCATACCATCCTATCAGAGACCAACATCTCCTCCCATACAAATCCTCAAAAGGAGCCATCTTGATGCTGGCATAGTAACTATTATTGTAAGCAAATTCAATCAGTGGCAGGTGATCTACCCAACTACCTTTGAAATCAATGACACATTCCCTCAACATATCCTCGAGGATCTGAATGGTACGCTCAGCTTTCCCATCTATCTGAGGGTGGAAAGTTGTGCTCAAATTCACTTGCATACCTAAACCTTTCTGAAAATATCTCCAGAACTGAGATAAAAATTGCTTATCTCTATCAGGTATAATAGACACTAGTTCCCCATGCAACCGAACTATCTCCTTAATGAAAATCTTAGCATAACCCTCTCCCGAACAATTAGTCCTCACAGGCAAAAAGTGGGTTGACTTTGTCAACCAATCTATAATCACCCATATAGAATCATACTGGTTTTAGGATCTCCGAAGTCCTGTAATGAAGTCCATGTTTATCATCTCCCACTTCCATAAAGGCAAGGCTATCTCTGGGGAAGTACCACTTGGCCTTATGTGTTTTACCTTCACTTGTTGACAGTTCAAACACTTGGACACGAAATCAAATACATCA
>NW_025842560.1:0-13137 GCF_002878395.1 Capsicum annuum | reverse complement strand
CCTATCTTGATAGCCCCTCACTAGGAGCTCTCTTTTTAGTTGATGTTGTACACCATAAATACAATAGTAGGAGTAGTGTTGGGTCATTATAAAGAGAAGATTTTTCATTCTATATACTATGCCAGCAAAACTCTAGATGTCACCCAAATGAATTACATGGTGATTGAGAAGGAGATATTAGCTTTAGATTATGCTTTTGACAAGTTTAGATCCTATATGGTGGGGATGAAGGTGAGAGTCTACTCTCACCATGCTGTAATCAGGTACTTATTCAATAAGAAAGATGTTAAACTTAGACTCATCAGATGTATCTTAAGGTTTGAGATAGAAAGGGAATAGAGAATCAGGTGGCACACCATCTGTTAAGGCTAGATGATCGATTATATATAGTTAAAGATGCATATATCGGAGAGGAGTTTCCCAATAAAACACTCTTAGCACTATGAACAACCAAACTACTATGGTATGTAGACATAACGAACTTATTGGTGAGTGGCGTGTCTCTACCTAAAATGATTAGTCAGTAAAAAAAATAAGTTATACTTTGATTCCCACTCTTATTTATAAGATGAGTTGTATTTGTGTAAGTAGGGTGCCAATCGAGTTATTAGGAGATGTATTCCAGAATTCCAGTCTAATGCTTGAGAGCTATCACTTATCACCTTACAAAGGAAATAATGAAGGAGAATGCATAGTGCGTAAAGTGTTGCAATCAGGATGCTTTTGGCCTAGTTTGTTCAAGGATGCCTCCGCTTTTATTAAAGAGTGTGACCAATGTCAAAAAATGTGAACTAATCCAAACGAAATGAAATGCCATTAAAAACACCTTAGAGGTAGAGATATTTGATGTATGAGGGATAGATTTCATTGGTCAAGTCCCTCTATTGTTTGTTAATCAGTACATTTTAGTCGCAGTTGATTACGTATCTAAGTGGGTAGAAGTGACAACTCTCCATACTAATGATACAAAGGTAGTGGTTAAATTTGTAAAGAGAATAATTTTTCTAGATTTAGAACCTTGAGAGAAATTATTATTAATAGAAGAACCCATTATGTGAATAACTGGTTCAAACATTTACTAGCAAAGAATGGGTGAGACTTAGAGTTACTACAACTTACCACCCCTAAATGAGTGGTAAAGTCAAAATGCCAAATCATGAAATTAAATAGATTCTTCAGAAGATGGTAGATGGTTAATGCAAGGACTGGGATATCAAATTTGATGATGCATTATGAGTATATAAGACTGCTTATAAAATATCTATGAGGACCTCACCATGTCAATTGAATACAAAAAATCCAATAATTTTCTTGTAGAGCTTGAGCATCAAATTTAATAGGTGGTAAGAATGTTGAATCTAGATCTTAAGTTAACAAGTCAAAAATGTTTGCTTTAGTTACACGAACTTGATGAGTTTCACTTAAATGTTACTTGCATGCTTATGAGAATGAAAAACTCTACAGGAGAAGACAAAAGGATGGCATAACAAGAATACCATGCCTCTAGTATTTGAGCCTAGCCAGAAAGTGTTGTTGTTTAACTCGAAGTGTAATCTTTTTCTAGGAAAGTTGAGGTAAAAGTGTTTTAGTCTATTTAAGGTTGTTTGAATGACCCATCATGGGGTAGTTGAACTATGACATGAGGAAAAGAGCACAATATTATTGGTAATTTGACACAGAATCAATCATTACCAAGACGAGTATGAGGATAGACAAAAAAAGTCCATCACATTTGCAAATGAATAATTGATACTTGCGTTGTCCTGCAACATTAAATTACATGCTAATTTAGAGGCAACAAAGAATGTAATATAATAGTTAGGATCGATTAATAAAAGAAAAAAATGATTACAAAAGCACAAAAAGATGTGTTGATCCATGACCAAAACTACGACACTTGGTGAGAGAAATCTACCTTTTTAATGTATTTTGTTATTTTTGATGTGATTTGATGCATTAATGGTGATCCATGATATTGGACGAAGGAAGTGAGGGGTGTAAAATGTGATTTCTAGAGCTTACATAGGTATTTCAAGGTGCCAAGGCGAGTTAAAAATAAATTTATGCAAAAAAGGGAGTGAAAATGCCTCAAAGCATCAAAACTGTGCACTTTCCCAGAACAGAGGAAGGTATTAGTTAGGTTTAATCTCAATCCAAAAAATAGTGGGATTTTGTGAAGTTGATATACCATGGAGGTTGGGATCCATCTTATGGTCATGGTATGGAGGGAGCTAAATTCACAAACCCATAAAATAGTGATCCCTTATGATTATTGCATGTCACGGAGGCTAGGTTGCCTAATATAAGTGTGGCATAGAGGGAAAACTTTTGGCAAAAAATTAATTCAAGTTTTGGGTTATTCTTGATCTACTTACCCCTTTAAAACAAAAGTTTCCCAATTCTTTCCTATTTCGCCAACCCTAGCTTGTTTCTCCTCTAAATTCTCTCAAGTATCAATATGACATGCTGATCCAATTTCACCAAATTTGTTCCACTTTATCTAGTATGTGTACAACAAGTATGATTTTTTTATTCTCCTCCTTTTGTGTACGATTACGTGTTGTGTGAAGGTATCCTTTACGTTGGTTAGTCATACTTCAGAGGTGTTTAGACCAAGCATTGATGGTGTCGAGTAAGTCAAGCATTACAGTTGTCTAGTTAATTTTCTTAAGGAATATTTGAATATGTTTAAGAGTCAATAGTTATATGGTGTCTGGGAAATGAGAATATTAATACTTGAGAAATTTTTTGCTTGAGGTACCTTGTTTTGTGATAGAAGTTGAGGTTTGTAGCAAAAAGTTAGAAAACGTTGAGGTGAAGATGCTAGTTACATGAGCTGTTAGTAAAGAGTTATTTTTTGACTTACAATATGGTTTGTAGTCACTCGACTTTGTCATTGATACTTATTGTGCTTTAAATTATGGAAAGTTGTTCCATACTCCCTTAAGTTGTGAATTTAAAAAAAATGTTAGAGTTTGCCTCTTTGTAATAGGAACTAGTGCTGATATTCACAAGGAGGGGAAGTCTGATTACCCTCACTTCGAGTCTAGTGCACCCTTGCTAGCAACTAAGTGTAGGGTGGTTCCAAAAACCCCTCGCACTTAGTATTTGCTAATTTACTAATCTTAATTTAATGTGGTTATTTTTGCATTGTTTTGGGCAGGTATTATGTCTAGCAGGCAACAAAAAGGTAAAGGAATTAGTTTCTCAAGTGAGGGAAGGAAGAGAGTTCGAGTTGGTGCTTGTGTTATGAAATCCCTAGCATTTCCAAGAGGGAAAACACGAATGCTTGAGACTAGACGGGTTTTGGATAAAGGAAAGAAATGGTATAACAAACATCTAGAATCCAAATATTCCTTGGATGAGATATTTGATGAGGCTAGCCTGAGAAGGTAATTACATTAAATTATGCAATGGATAGAGAAATTGGGTTTGAGATTTATTTTTGATGAGCCAATAGACTGTAACTTGCATCTAATTAGTGAATCTTATACAAATTGGGATCCTTAAAATCCCGAATTTAAGGTTTGGATTAGGAGATAAGTCATGAAGTTTGAAGCACAAAATTTGAATACCATATTGGGTACTTCAGAGGCTGATCCTCTTTCACTAAGGTAGCTGGACATTGTTCCACCATAGACTGTGATTTAAATATACTGATTAGAAATAGATCGGTGATGGAGAAGAGACTCCACAAGGATCATGGTTACCATCTAATAATCCTTTATGCCCATATGAATCGGGAGTCTCTTATTTGGTTTAAGATTATTTAACATAGCCTCATATAAGTAAACAAATGACTGATGCTACTTAAGAAAGAGTTTGTTTAGTTTATGCCCTTATGTAAGATATGGAGATAAATATTGGGGCTGTGATTAAGTGGCTATAAAAAATAGATGGTCCATCAGGGTCGTAGGTATGGAAAAATTCATGATATTAAAGAGGAGGCAGTGGATTACAACTCTAGTTAGAGAGGCATTTGGTTGATGTGATAAAAACTAAGGCACTTGATTTTCTTATAGTCCCGTGCTTACACTAGCCAAGCGACATGCTCAAGATGATAAAATCATGACCTATATTTTTGGAATGAGTATTTTGAAAATGTCCATTTGTAATACCCCGTAATATTCTTAGTTTAATCATCTCTTAGTTACATGTATAAGGGGCTTAAGGCCTGAAATTTTCACAAAGTTTTGGCGGTTTAGTATATTCTTAAGACCACTAACTTTGATGACTTTTATTTTGGCCTTCCCGACCCCATGGTATTGGTTTTAGAGTTAATTCAGGTTCAAGGATGTAAGAAGTTGGTCTCGTGTTAAGTTTGGATTTTTCAAATAAGGTTTGGGGCATGTTTGGATTATATTTCGTCATGACGTAAATTTTAGTTTCCCATGTTTTAATTCAAGTGAATTTTATGTTAAACCCCCAATTTATGAATTATACCATGTAACCATGTTGGTTTCTTATGTTTAATACACTCCCATGATTTAAGTTTAAATTTTAGTGGTCAAATTCAAGTGAGAAGAGTTTTCAGGAGTTAAAGACTTGACTCACTTTCGCCTCAGTTTTGACTTTGCCAGATGGTTTAGATGGGTTTGTAGTTTATTGTGATGCTTCCAAAGTTGGTCTTGGTTGTGTATTGATGCAAAGAGGTAAGATCATAGCCTACACCTCTGGACAGCTTAAACTCCATGAAAAGAATTACCCTACCCATGATCTTGAGTTGGCAGCTATTGTTTTCATCTTAAAAATTTAGAGGTATTATCTTTATAGGGTTCATGTTGATGTGTTCATGGATCACAAAATTTTGCAGTATGTGTTCTCGCAAAAATATTGTAATCTTCGTTAGAGAAGGTAGCTTACGTTGTTAAAAGATTATGATATGAGTGTGTTGTATCATCTAGGCAAGGCCAATATAGTGGTAAATTCCCTTATTAGATTTTCTATGGGTAGTGTTGCTCATGTTGAGAAAGATAAGAAGAAGTTAGTTTGGGAGGTTCATCAACTTGCTAGATTAGGTGTTCGATTGGTTGATTCAGCTAAAGGTAGAATTTGGGTTCAGAATGGTTCGAAATTTCTTTGGTTGCCAAAGCGAAAGAAAATTAGGATAGGGATCCTAGTTTGGTTAAGTTGAATAAAGCAGAGAGATCAGAAAGTAGAGGTTTTCTCCTAAGGGGTGATGGAGTTTTGCATTGTTAGGGTTGGTTGTGTGTCCCGTGTGTTGACGATTTGAGGCAGCGAATTTTAGCGAAAGCGCATTGTGCGCGATATTCTATTCATCCAGGAGCCACTAATATGTACCGTGATTTATGGGAAATCTATTGGTGGAATGGTATGAAGAAGGATGTTGGAGAGTTTGTGGACAATTGTTCAAATTGTCAGTAGGTCAAGGTTGAGCACCGAAGGCCTACTGGTACATTATAGGAGTTCAGCATCCCCACTTAGAAGTGGGAAGTAGTGAACATGGATTTTGTAATAGGGTTGCCTCGTACGCATCATCAGCATGCTTTGATTTGGGTTATTGTTGATAGAGTGAAACAAGTCAACCTATTTTTTGCTAGTTCATACCTCATATTCAGATGAGGGTTATGCCAGGCTTTATCTTAGGGAGTTGATTAAGTTGCATGGGATTCCATTGTCTATTATTTTAGATAGAGGTACTCGGTTTACCTCTCACATTTGGAGAGCTTTTCAGAAGTGTCTTGGTACCCAAGTTCATCTCATCATAACTTTTTACCCTCAAACAGATGGTCAGGCAGAAAGGACCATTTAGCCTTTAGAGAACATATTAAGGGCATGTGCAATTGACTTTAATGGTTGTTAGGATGATCACTTGCCTTTGATTGAGTTCGCCTACAACAATAATTATCACTCCAGTATTTAGATGGCTCTGTTTGAGGATCTCTATGGGAGGAGATGTAGATCTTCTATTGGTTGGTTTGAGGTAGGTGAGATTGCTTTGATAGGGCCAGATTCAGTGTTTGAGGCCATGTAGAAATTTTAGTTGATTCAAGAGAGGCTAAAGACAACCCTAGGCCATCAGAAATCTTATGCAGATAGAAGGAGAAAAGATCTTGAGTTTGACGCTGGTGATTTAGTCTATTTGAAAATCTCGCCCATGAAGGGAGTAAAGATATTTGGTAAGAAGGTGAAGCTCAGTCACCAATATAATGGCCCTTATAGAATCTTGAACCATTTTGGGAAGGTAGCTTATGAGCTAGAGTTACCTGCAGATCTGGCATGAGAGTATCTGGTGTTCCATGTTTCTTTGTTAAAGAAATGTATTGGTGATTCATCTGTTGTTTTGCCTTAGAAAGTACAGATGTTTAGGATCGCCTTTCCTTCGAAGAAGTCCCAATTGAGATTCTTGATCGTCAGATTCGTAGGCTAAGGAACAAAAAAGTTCCCTTGGTTAAAGTTCTATGGTGGAATCAGTCTGTTGAGGGAGATACTTGGGAAGCAGAAGAAAATATGTGTACCAAGTACCCTCATCTTTTCTCCGCAAACTCAGATCCAACTTAAGGTAATAGTTTTCCCTAGATTGACCCTTTTCCATTCTTAGTTCCAACAACATAACCATTCTCACATCGTTGCATGCATTCTCATGTCATAAATTTCAATTTCCCACGTTTTAATTAAAGTGAATTTTATGTTAAATCCTGAATTTCTGAATTATACCATGTAACCATGTTGCTTTCTCATGATTAATATACTCTCATGTTCAAGTTTATAATTCCATGTGTTTGATGAAATGTCTATGCTTTTGGGATTTTAACCATGATCCCCATTCTACAGTTTTTAAGTGTTGATATCGTGCCTTATGGTCATTTAGTGCGGTGGGTTATGAACATATACCTATGTGGTTATTTATGCTTTAGCTCTTTCAAGTAATGATTCAGTTAAACCATAAACATAGTTAATTACTCAGTTGATATAATCATGATGAGCACTATTAGAAATCATAATCAGTTAAACTTAGTTTAGTTCAGTATCAGTGTCAGTGTAGTTAGGAATAAGATTTAACACCAAACGAACCCAAGGATGGTAGTTTACCTCTCAGTAGAGGGTTGACCTTTAGTAGAAGTCCTAGAGTTTTAGAACTACATATCCAGCATAGGTTTGATATGTCTTCTTACTAGTTAAGGGTTGACACATACTCATGAGAGCACCTGCCAGTAGAGGGTGACTTCTTAGTCCTTCGGGACACCAGTTTAGTGGATACACACAACAATTATTAGTACCCGTGGGAGGTACTGACACCCTTCCAACTGGGGTTTTAGGTTGGACACTGATTATCTCAGATTGGGGCATGCCAGTGTAATACCCTATATTTTTCCTAGCTTATTTTCATTCTTAGAATGTCAAGGATTAACTTCTAAAACAAATACCATTTTATTCATGTAGAATTTTCCAGAACTTGGACCATCCGTTGTGTAGATAATTGAAAAATCTTTCCATTGATACCAATTTCTTCCAAATACGATACTCGGTGAAGAAGTTAGGGCATTTTTAGTAAACAGTATGCCAACTGGGCAGTCACCACATCGCAGTGAAGGACAATTTCATAATTGTCAATTCCAGTGGACCTCCGTAATTGTACCGCATCGCAGAGAGGTCCAATTTTCCAGTTGTCCAAATCCAGTAGACCAATGCGATAGTGGTGCATCGCGCCAGTTGCCAGAATGGCATTCCAAAAGCACGCCACGATTGATCCGCATCACGGAGGAGTTCCAGTTCCTACTCGTCCATTTTCCAGTAAGCCACCGCGATAGTGGTGCGTCTGGTGGCCAGCCGAATTGGGAATTTTTCACCCTTTTTCAGTTCCATTTAGAAGTTAAAAGGGGTATTTTGGTCAATCCCCAGGCCCCCAATCCATCCAAAACGTGAGATCAAACCTATTCTAAGCCTGTTATGCTCATTATTCATCAATTCTCTCTCAAATAAAAACCCTAGAGCTCAAATCTTTCTCTCCAAGAAATCAAAATCCTCCATTGTTTCTCCAAGAAAGCTCAAAATTGAGGATTCCCAAGACAAGATAATCAAGAACTCATCTTCAAGAACTCAAATAGGAATAAAAAATTCAAGTTTCTTCATCTAATCATCTACCAAGGTATGTGGGATTTATGAACAAGGATCTCCTTTCATCCTTGTGCCCAAAACTAAGTTTTAATTACAATTTCATATGATTTTGAATGTTTATACATGAATTTTAAATTAGGGTTCATACTCATTATTTCTCTTTGCAAGATTTTGGGATTTCAAGTGTTTTAGAAGATGAATTGCATGTCTATTTTCATATTTTCATGTCTATTGCAGTAATTTCCAGATATTGAAATGAATTATCATTATTTTCATTATCAAGCATAATTAATATGATGTTTTGATATGAGTTTGATACATGAGTTATAAAGCCTAAGTTTATATGTTCATATTTCAAGAAAGATGATGCTGTAAGAATCCTATAATCAGTAAATTTATAGATTCTCAGTAAAGCTTTGATCTTTTGATCCTCAGTTTAGCTATGGAATCCACTTTACAGCTTTAGAACAGATTACAGAATCTAGATCAGCTTTATTTATAGATTTAAGCAGATAAAGGTATAACTAGCTTCAGAATAAACCCTTATCCTAGTTTTTAAAGTGAATTTCCAATAGAATGAGCATACAAATTAAAGGGAGTAGTATTTAGCACCGAGCGGGAAGTGTGGGATTAGCGTGTCCTATCTTCCATATAACTACATAGCCAACATAGGTACAGATTTTGAGATTATTCCTATTTCTATATGTATGGCAGTTTTAGCTTGTGATCGATCAATGGATAGTAGGTTATACTCCCTGGCAAGAATATGACTCCTCTCCCCAACATGACGTTTCCTCTTTAGGAGGATAAAATATTGGACTCCATGTTAGCTCTCATGGTTTCTGCCGGTTAAGAAAACCTCCCTGATATTTAAAGTAAAAGATTTATAGAAAAGCTTTTAGAAAACTAAGTGCACAGGCTCATAACTTTATTCAAATTATGCTTTACAGAAAGATATCAGCTACAGATTTAGCTTTTAGATTTCAGCTTTAAGGGTAAGTTCTTTCTATACTTAGACAATATAATTTAAAGAGAGAATACCAGTACAGCCTTTAGAACTAAATGTTATGACTCACTAGATTTATAAAGTTTAATTTTCTATTCATGATTTCAGATTTTAGTATTTCAGATATTCCAGCTTATGTGAGTAATTTATATTTAGCATGCATTGTTTTACAAATTATAATGATGAGATAATGTTTTTACTTATGCATTCACCCCCATATACTTAGTACATCATCAAAGTATTGATCCATATATATATCTATGTGCTGCATTATCTCATAATATAGGTATTAGTTTAGTTGTAGCATGCATACTATATTCAGACAGTTTGCATCATCCATCAGCAGGTGATGAGTCCCCTTGATTCAAGGGCTTGAGTCAGTCATATAGTTTGAGCAGTGTTTTACTTTTATTTATTCAGTCATATTAATTTGGGATAACTAGGGGTCATCATCCGGCTACCTATAGTCAATGCTAGTAGAGGCTTCATAGACAGTCCATAGAGTTAATGTATTGATTCCAGTGTTGTTTTGTAAAAGTAGAGTTGTAATTATTTTAATTTAGTTTTGTATTGATTAGATTCAGAAAAGAGTCATCTTTCACTTATTTCGTTTAGATTTATGTATTTTATTCAGTTGCTTATGAGTTATGCCAGTGGAAGGGTTAGGTTGGGATCACTTGTGGTCCTAAGCATCGTGTGACATCTCGAGAACCATTTTTGGGGTGTTATAAACTTGGTATCAGAGCGTAAGGCTCAAGTGTCCTAGGGTGTTTGTGAAGCTGTGTCTAGTAAAGTCTTGCGGAATGATATAGAGATGTAGGTACTTTTCTTTAAGAGGCTACAAGGCATTTAAGAAAAGTTACCCTTCTTTCATACTTTAGATCGTGCTGTAAAGTTGTTCCATCAGAAACTCCTATCTACTCGTGTGTTACCCCAAAATTCATCTATGAATTATTCTCGAGATAACATGATCAACAAGTTCTAATTCCTATTCAAATAATGCCCTCAGATTTACCGTCAGTAAACTCAGAAGTCACAGTAAGGGCTTGAGAGGAGCTCTCTAGTGTGTCATAAGTCCCTCAAGTTGAAAGTTATATCCTTATCCCTATGAGTTGTTCAGATGAGGCAGAATTAGATATGTATTCAGATTAAGCATTGACCCTTTTAATACAAATAATGCTCATGAGAAGAGATAGTATGAACCTAGACTATTAAATAAAGTATGCATTCGAGGGGTATTATGAACTTTAGTGCTATGATTTATGAATAGTAGAACCTTATTATAGTTGGAACTATGGGTATAGAAGAGTAGTGGCAAGAAAGTAGGAATGACCATTGATAGAAAGTATAGAGATAAATTTATGCATGTTATCGAGATGTGTTAAGGTGATATGTCCTTGTGTATTAGTTTAGTGAAGGGTGAAGAAGGAGTTATTAGTTAAGGAGAATTGTTGTTTGCTTGAAGTATGGAAGGAGTTATTGATGGTATTTATGGTGATTGAAAAGTATAGGATATTAATGAAGTATTTGGTGATTGAGTACCATTAATTTAGGTGTATAGAAGGGTAAATAGTAGTGATGTGTAGAAGTAGCATGTGTAAATGGATTATAATGAGATAGGTCACATGATTTTGATTGATTACTATTATTATAAAGTTCTAGTGGACTAGTATTTCTTGATGTTTTATTTTATAGCTTCCAAGTGAGAATTGTATGTAAGGTGGGTTGTTAAATCATATTTAGAACTAGATATTAATTTTGAACTGTTGATGGTCATCAAGGTAGATGTAATGATTTCTTGGTTAGTGATGCTAGTTATATAGAAGTGATCTAGTAGGCTTGAGTAGTATGTGCAAGAGTTTGAGTCTATTTTAATTTGTAATTAAGTATTATATTGTATGTATGATGAAGAAGTATGCCCAAGGTGATATGGGGTTGCATTATTTTCTAAGGTTATTATGTGTTGTGTGTGGTTAGTAGTATTGTTGAGTTGCTAAAAGGAAGGAGACTAGTTATATATATAGTATATGATGTTCTTAATAGCTAAGTTAAGGAGTTGAGTTATGGATAGATGATGTTGAGCCCTTTTCGTATGATCTTGATTCTCATGGTTTAGAAATATAAGTTTAGAGATGCAATATTAGTAGGCTATAGCGGAAGCAGTACGTTTTATTAAAGGTTGAAGATATTCGTGTTGAGTGTTAGAAACTAAGTTTGAATCATTGAGGAGTAAGCGAATAGAAATGAGAGTTAAATCTCTAGATGGTGTGAACTCAGGATGTGGTGATACTCATGAAAATTCTAAGTTACTAAGTGTTCAAGATATTATATGATGATTAGTGTGGCTGTAGAAAGATAGAGTTGTACTAGGAAGTATTAGAAGTGGGTTTTACACTTTCAGGTGTAGTCTTTCAGAGAAATTTTATTATTTGCATGTATTATTATGTTCCAGACTCTAGAGTGCAATGAGTTTAGTTCAGTTTAGAGTTCAATAAAGGGTTCCTCAGACTTAAAATGATGGCTTAAAGCTAAAGGGGAGATGATAGAACGAGTAACCAAGTTAAGAGGGAGATCATAGTTCATGTTCATGTATATAATAGAGAATCATGTACTCTCCCAGTTCCTAGTATGAGGAGTTCCAGTTCACTTAGAAATTAGAATCATATTCCATAAAGTTATGAACTCGAAATTCAGTACATGAAGCTCATGACTCACGCACTCATGCTTTACAGTATATTCAGATCCAGTACTCAAGCAACACTCTAAGCGATCAGTAAAGTTTAGGTTTATATCATGAACATCCTTAGATTTGATCTCTTTAATGAATCCATGTCGCGAACACTCTATTCCCTAGGCCTCGGTAAAGTGTCAAGTTATGCTTGGTATCCCTTCATGTTTCAAGACTTGGTATTCTAACCATTCAGTGACCTTCCCTTAGGTCAAAATAGTAATGATGAATAGTTGCGTAGATGGGAGAGAGTAAATGTGATATATTGGGAAAGATGGTTGTATGCTAGTTTTATGTAAGTCTATAGATGAAGAAATATTGAGGTGAATCTTTTTGTGTATGAATTAGTTATTTGAGAATATTTTATGTGTGCCTTCTTAAGAATAGTTCATGGAAGTTGTTATTGATAGAGGTGTTAGAGAATACGAGAAAGGTGCTCTTATGGGTATTTGTTTAGAAGCGCATATGTGGTTATGAAGATAGGCTTGAATGTCATGTTAGTATATAAGAGGATAGGTATGTTGTACATTAATGAATTTCTAGTAAGAGGTTGAATTTAGTTATTAAAGTGATAAAAAGAATCATCCTAGAGTACGTAGTTATAACAATGCTTGGGGTACTGAATCCATGGTTCAGACTAGTATTATGGTGTTATGTGCAGCACCTCATGATTCCGAGTTAGGCTTAACCATGATGAGAGGATTTAGTTCAGGTTAGAATTTAGTAGACAGATTTATCAATGCCATGTGAAAATTTTAAGTTGAATCAAGCGAGTATGGTAGTTGAGGGGAATAGTATAGTTGAGGGAGTGTTTGAGAAGTGTTGGTAAGCTTGAAAGTAAGAAGTTCCATTGCTTAAGTTCTAGTAATTCTAACCTAGTTTATGATTTATAGGTCTATGTTCCATGGTGTAGAGTTGTAACAGTGTTGTAATTCCTTGAACAGATGTCTTTTTCAGATCATGCCCAAAGTTCTTTACTCCCTAATATCATTAGAATTTCTTAGAAGAGTGTTGGATAAATACTCCATCTAGGTATGAGCATTCAATATGATTCAGTCTGTATAGCTAGCAATCCAGTTTAACAGTTAGACAGACAAATTTCTATAGTTTTCCATTTAGTCTAGTCTTAGTAGCTGAAATTTCATGAGTATGGCCATTTCAAGAGGTAGTTTATTCGTATCCAGGTAAATTGCGAATTCAGCCTAGTAGATGCATTAGGTGTCAGTTTCAGATTCAGATATCTAGTCATGATTTAGTTCATAAGTATTTAGTGAATAATCTTAGTTTTCCAAGCATCCCAACTCAGATAATGTAATACCCATTG
>NW_025842559.1:0-3573 GCF_002878395.1 Capsicum annuum | reverse complement strand
TCAATGGTTAGACTTAGGAACCCAAACAAGCTTGGGTCCTATTTTATAATTAAATGAATGAATTAATTTTTTCTAATTCATGCTGGCAACATGTAATATGACCTAATTCTCTGACCTGAACTAATTCTTTTCTTTTTGGCCTGAGAAAATCTATTTGCAAGGTTTTAACTGTTAGATCTGCTTTTAGCAGCCACTGGACATTCAGTGGTTAGATGTGCAAGATTGCCACAGATGTAACATAAATCTTTAGGATGATCAAAACCTTTTTGGAAACCCAAACCTGCCTTTTCATTGTGATTTCTTTCACTCAACGTATGAACAATTCTTGAAGAATTTGTCCACCTATTTGCTCTTTCAAGATCAAGTTTCAGTTTAGAGACTTCTTGACTTAGTTTATTTATCATGTTTACTGCTTCACTATATTCTTGTTTGTACTTCTCTAATTCAAGTTCAGCAATTTCTTGTTCTTTACTCATGGCATTTTTCTCATTTTCAGTGAGTGTCAATTTTAGGACTTCAGACTTAAGATTATTATTTGAAGAATCAAGTTCTGCAACTTATTTCCCGAGAGTACAGTTTTCCTTTTCAACTGTATCCTTGCAATCTTTTAAGTTAATGAGATCAAATTTCAGACTTGCAAGACTGTTGAACAACTCATCCCTATCAGACGTTAATTCTTGGAAATCATCAATTAGTGCACTCATCAAGGAAACTAGTATTGATTTAGAAAACAAATGCAGTTTTTCCTTAAGTTCAAGTATACTTACCTCAAAAGCATCATCTTCTTCCTCTAAGACTGAATATCCAAGAGCCATGAATGCAGTTTCATCAAATTCATTATCATCTGAATCAAATCCCCTTGTTGCTATCATTGCATGTTCTTCTTTCTCCTTTCTTTTGGCCTTTTCTTTTAGTTCTTTTTCATCCCTTTCCTTTCTCCATTCTATTTCCCAGTTGGGATAATCTCTGATCTGATGATCAATCTTACCACGCTTGTAGCATCCATTTGGATTGTCATTTGAACGTTTCTTGTTACCTGTTCCTTTCTTCTTTTTGAAGAATTTGCTGAAGTTCTTAGTAATGAAGGAAACTTGTTCCTTGTAAAGTTTCTTCATCACTATCAAAAGACTTCAGGGCCAAGATTTTCTCATAAACTTCTTGTTCTTTGATTCCATCAACTACCATTTCATAAGTCCTCAAATTCCCTACCAGTTCATCCAGGGTCATGCCTGTGAGATCCTTATTTGCCTCCCTAATTGCAGTTACCTTAACATTCTATTTTTATTTTGGTAGTAGCCTCAGTACCTTTTCAACTTGTTCATCCTCAATGATGACTTTTCCCAAAGAAGTCAGCTCATTTGTTAAGGCAGTAAGCCTTGTCATTATCTCATGTAAGGATTCATTTTTCTTCATATTAAATGCCTCATACTCAGTAAAAAAAAAAGAGAAATCCTAAATTTTCTCACCTGAGAAGTACCCTCATGTGCATTTACTAGTGCATCCCAAATTTGCTTAGTAGTGGTGCAGGTTGACACTCTATTATATTCAGATGGTCCTAGTCCACATACTAAGTTGTTCTTAGCCTTAGCATTTTTCTTTAATGCCAATAATTCATCAGCAGTAAATTCACTCCTTACTTTCTTGACTGGTTCACCATCAATCAACTTTATTGGAATAGTAGGACCATCAGTAATCGTATCCCATAATTCGTAGTCTTCACCTTGGATGAACATCTACATCCTGGCTTTCCACCAGATAAAGTGAGAACCATCAAAGAGTGGAGGTCTAGTAGTTGACTGACCTTCACCGTGACTAGTAGGAGGTGCGGAATTCATCATTGTGATCTTTTCTTAGGTGCTAACCTTATTTAAGACAACATCATTTTGATACCACTTGTTAGAGTGTGTGCCCTACTTATTTTAATATTATACTCTACTAGTTGCTTATCTATGGAACAAGTTAGCTAACGTGGTTCACAGAAGTAAAAATTAAACACAGTATTTTTACGTGAAAAACACCTGGCTCAAGAAAGGTGTAAAAAATCACGACCTGTACCTCTACAGGATTTAACCCCAACTTCACTATTTCTCTTGAGCCTCAACAATCAACAAATTACAAGACTTCTAACTCGTAACTCCTATTTCTACAAAAACACAAATCTTTCCAAGATAAGTGTTCCCAAGTCTTTCAGTTTCCTAACTCATTGCAACTTAAAGAACTTACCTATTACACAGTCTACGACTTGCTAACTAAGGGACCAGGTTCTTCTTCAAGTAAGTGAATTGTTTTTTTGATTGTTGTTCTTAGTGCATGAGTGAAACTTGGAATCTCGTATGTTGTATTTAAGCCAACTCCTTAATGAGTCCTTTAGTTGATGTCCTTTTCTATCTTCAATAGGACTCCTAAGTAGCTTCACTCTTTGTTGTTTTCGTCTCTCTCTTCTTGACTGAATAGGATTCTTTTACTTCATCTCTTCGTATAGATGGACTCCTTGATCAATTCAATCTCTAAGTGTTGCACTTATCTTCTCCTCAATCGTCTTACTGTAAGTGATAAGCATTAGAAATAATTTTGAGCTTCCTTGCTTATACACTTTTGTCTTAACACCTTGTCAGCCTTGTATCAACTTCAATATGCAGTATATGTGAGAACCAGTAAGTTCTTGTTCTTTACTTGTGTAGAACAGCTTGCACAACATGTTTCATTCGCATACATGTCCATCATCAAAACTTTACATTCCCCAACAAACTTGCTCTCCCAAATCTTCTCTAGGTTGTTGGTATTATGTTTATCCATGTTTGCTAATGTTCAAGTAAAGTCATTGTGGGTCTTTTTCTCCTTACTACTTTATTTTATGCGAAAGATAAAAGTCTCTTGTTAATTAGAAGTCTTATACTACATTGTTACTTATTAATCTTGGTAAGAGTTAATAAAAGGGAGTTGTCTCGTGCACATAAAAAATAATTTGAAGGCAAAATTAGACTTGCAAATTTTCCTATGTGTACGAACTACACACGCGTCCTACTGCAGATTTGGCACATGGTTGAAGTGTTGTGGAACTTTCTTTGCATATAATTTGTTTTCCTTTTTCATTTTGTTATGTATCAATAATTTTTTAGTACTATAGAAGCGTGAAGAATCAAGGGTCACTTTGTCAACATTTCTATGTTTAGGAGTGGGCATTTGGTTTCTTCGATTTGTTTATTTAATATCGATTGATTTTTCAATTTTTGGTTTGACGAATATGATAAATGTAACGAAATTGAAATAAATTCGATTTGGTTTGGTTTCCACAAATTCAATTTGGCTATTTCAAATTTTTATTTTGATTTTAAAAATTAAAGGATGAGCATTTCTTTGCCGCTCAACAAACTCAGAGACTCACAGTGGTCATCGGCTTACCGCCTCCAGTGGGTTGAGCCATACCATTGACGGCAGTGACGATAGTGACTGTAGTGAGTCAATGACGGTGAAAGTTCAATGGTGAACCTCAACACTCGTCTCCTCGAGGCTCCGTTGAAACAAGGCAACCAGTGTTGAAACTTGAATTAATGAAATGAATACTTAGAGTTA
>NW_025842558.1:0-2195 GCF_002878395.1 Capsicum annuum | reverse complement strand
CAAATCTGTTTTATTTAATTTGATGTTCATTATAGATGTCAAATTAGCCAGAGCAGTGGGTCACGCAGCCCTTTTATCTCTTTCTTTTATATTTTTAGTAAAGTGGATGCTTTTAATTCATGTACTTGTCCTTCTTCCTTCCGTGCTGACTTAGATGGATTTGTGTGCATTAATTGCGACCATCTTTCAGTCTGTTGTACAACTATAAGATGGTGAGAGGAAATTGCTTGAAAATATATAATGCGTTAGAAAATTAGTAGTAACACTGTTAGTTTTGACTTTATGAAGTTAAAAGAAATAACAGAAAAAGACTTGAAGAGTAAAAATACCAAGAGTTGTATTGTCAAAGGAATTATTTTATTAATAACTCAAATACATCTATTTATAGTTAAATTTCTAATTAGAAAATATAAAAATAATCAACTATACTTCAATTCAAATAATTCCTAAGTCAAACAGAACTCTAATAATTTAAAACTACTAATTATTATTTTTGAGACATATATTCAACACTCCTCCGTGGATCAAAAATTATATATTGCAGTCTTCATTAGCTCCTAAATTTTCATCCCCTGAACTCCCTATCTGATTAGTGAGAACAACCTCAATATTCTTGTTGGTCATAACTTTCTCTTCGACTTGGTACAATTAGGAGGACCAGCCAAAATACCACAAACCAACTACCTTAAACTAACTGAACAAGAGATAACAAAGGCGTTAGAATACAACACTTTTTTAAAATTCCTTTTTTTTTTATCTTCTTTTTAAAAAGATCACAGAATCCAAGAAGGGCGCCTACGTATCTCACCCTCGAGAGAGGAGAATCAGGTATGCGTAGTTCGCCCAGATTGGACAATTATGGATTAACTAACAGATTGACCTTAACTTTATAGACACGACCAAGACAGATGAATAAAATCTTTTTGAGTTTTCAATTTGACACTTCACATAACAATGGCTCCAACAACTATGAAAGAAAAATCTTTTTGGTATTTTTCGTTATATGAAATGTACAAAACTTCTATAAATTTCTTTTGAATTTCTTTTATAAAAAGATCATGAATTTTTTTTTTTTGAAATTTTGAATTATGAATGCATGCTGAAGGAGATAAAATCTTCGTATATTTTAGGAAATTTTTTTTCAATTATTCTTGAATCTTTAAATTTTGTGCCAAACAATTTTACCTTGTTATCAATGTCAAAAAGTCAGTCTGAGTACTTTTTGGCGGTCTCAGATTCCTTCATCTTTTACAATACAAATTTCCTTATTAGATTCAACACCTTCCTACCTCATATTCTTTCATCTCCAGTATATTCTTCCATCATTTAATTTCAAATTTCTTTTGATGACTGAAGGGACATAATTCTCGTAAAAATTATTGGAGACAAACTTGCTTTTGCCTTTGATTTTCTGATTTTTTTCTTATGGCTTTTGATCTGATCCACCGTAGAATTATTGGGCAGCGGAGGAACATCATAATCCTCCTCCACGGCCAAAGATCTAAAACCTCAAGATAAGTCTCCATTCTTACTGCCCAGAGGTTGTAATTCTCACCATCAAAGACCGGGTGAGCTATTGGAGAGAAAAAAATACCGAAATTGTATTGTCAAAGGAAATTGTTCTATTAATAAATCAAAGACATATATTTGTAGTTAAATTTCTAAATATAAATATAAAAATAATCAACTAGACCTCAATTTAAATTTAAATTCAAATAATAAATAAATAAATAATTTCTAAGTTTAAGTCACGCAAAACTCTAACAATTTAAAACTACTAACAGTTATCTATTTTATTTCGGAGACATATTTCAACAAATTCAGATGGCTAGCCAGTTATAGCTACCAATATATTCGATGTGTGGGGACCGACATCAAAGCTTTTGCTCAATCGAATGGGTTGATTTGAGCATTTCAACTTCAAAATTTAATTAGTAATTCATCGTTCTGTTCATTTTAGCACAAGTTGGAATGCTCATACATATCATTGGCATGATGCAATTTATTTTTTACGCTCTTGATGTTATTTAGCCGTTACTAGTTTCTCGAGAATCAATGTATGACTTAAAATTACTAAACTATAACATACCCGCTAAAACTCTAGGCGTTATTAGGGCTTGGGCAATTGGAAGAGACCCGATGTCTTGGGGAAACCCAGAGGAGCAGTGGTCGCTCTATGCTCTAGTTAGTTATTG
>NW_025842557.1:0-1987 GCF_002878395.1 Capsicum annuum | reverse complement strand
AATGTTTATAGAAATGACATAGAACAAGGTTGAGCTAAGACTAATTGATTCATTCAAAGTTTAACATTCGATTCTACAAGGGTCAACTTCAAACGTGTATATCTCTTAATATACATGAAACTTTTCATCCCAAGACCTATCACATTGTAGAAAATTAAATTAGCTTTCCAGCGATACCAATTTTGCAAAAATCCGATATCCGAGCGAAAAGTTATGCCCATTTTCGTGAGAGACAGTAAGGGTATATGATTAGTTAAGCGCCGCCCAACCAAACTTAGGTGATTGGTTAGGCGCCACCCAACATGGCTTGTGCGATTACTTGGGCACCGCCTAAGTTCCAAGTGACAAAAACACTTCGTTTTGACTTATATCAAGGGTGTTGAAGTCATTTCACACCCCTAAATCGTTCCTAATCACTCCAAATCATTGGTAAGGGTTTTTAAACACATAATTACAATCCCTAAGCCCTAAATCAGTCAAGTTACGATCCAAAACCCTTCTTCTCTTCCCAAGAACAAAATCTATGTTTACCTCTCAAGAATCAAGAAGTTAAGCTCCGAATTCAAAGTTCTCTACAAGGATTATTTCAATCAAGCTTGAAGGTCCAATCTTTCAATGAATCCGTTACTATAAAGGTATGAGGGGTTTTTCAACAAGAACACCCTTTCGTTCTTGTGCCCAAATTGATTTTTATTTTATGAATATACATGATTTTACATGTTTTGATATGAATTTGTAGCATGAATTTATACCCTATATTGTTTTACATAAAATTATAATACTCTCTATGTTTTGGAAGTTGAATTGAATGAGAATGATGATATTTTTGTACATAAAGCTGAATTTTCCATATTTTAAAGTAAGTTATATATATTTATGATGAAAAGCATGAATCTTGATAAAATTTAATATGATTTTAATGTATGAGACCATGAGTCCTAATTGGGATTGTTTTTTGAGAAATTATGTGCAATAAGCACAATGAGATTTGAATCCCAAAGCTAATTTTTTTTACCAAGATGTGTGATTATAAAGCTGAAATTTCAAGTTTTAAGTGATTATTTTTGTGCTTATGTCATAAAGTATGAAACTTTGAAAGGTTTTATGGTGATACTGATGTATAAGTTTTTGGAACCCTATTTGAGATTATTATTTTGAGAAAATCATGTGTTATAAACACCTTGAGTTTAAATAATTTGCGATGATAAAGAAGCTTTTACCTTTTGGCTATAAAAACGGTTGTTTTTAAAATCGAGATGACAAAAGAAATCCACTTTTATTGATTTATTATGAAAGGGGTAGCATGATGGCTTCTGTTGTGAATTGTTGAAGTTTTAATTAGTGGATTTTCTTTTGCAAAGATCTGAGCTATGTTTGGGAGTAGTCTTTAGCACCGAGCGGAAGGTATAGCAGGATTGGTGCTTCCCTAGTACTAATTTATATAGTGATCACTAGTGTTTGGATTGATTATTTAAGGTCCTACTCCGATGGCAAGGGTAGGACAGCTCTCCCCAACATAGGTTAGACGTTGGACTCCATGTAGCTCACATGGTTTATGTCAGTTGTAAGAGATTCCCAATGTGTGTGTGTGTGTATTCTCTGATCTAATATGAAAAGTCTTATTCTTCTATCTGAGATGAAAACATATTTGTTTGAAAGACTAAGTTTGAGAAAGTCATTGTTTTTGAAAGATTTAATGAACATATATTCCAAAGAGAATTGTTATGAGATTTGATTGCTTTGATGATTTGGAATCGAGATGGAGGTGAATTGAGATTTATTATGATGACTCACATGTCTCACCCGATATATTTTACTCTCTTATGATTATGATGATTTTAATTCGAGCTGAGTGAGTCATTTATATCAGCATGAATAATTTTTTAAACTACGATGATATTAAGATATTATTTTATATATGCATTGCACCCCCATATGATCGCTAAGTCTCCATGGTACTGACCCACATATTCGTATGTGGGCTATA
>NW_025842556.1:0-2912 GCF_002878395.1 Capsicum annuum | reverse complement strand
GGTTGGGTTCTATATTTGCTAACGACCGCTTTACACTCCCACGAGAGCTGTAGATTGAGCGTTATCAAAATGTACTAAAGAAGTCCTCCTACAAGGCAGAATTGGTATCCTCGCCCCTCAACTGTTCCCAGTTTTCATACCACTGGTATGCCATATCTTTCAATTGGTAGGCAACAATTCAACACCTTCAAATATCGAAGATGCATAACCCAGAAGACCTTCTTTATTTCATCAATAAAAACTTGAGGATTCTTCTCAACCTTTGTATTAGTAAATATTAGAGAATTCAACCTCATGAACTGGCCAACCCTCGTAGGCTTAGAATATGAAGTAAAATGAACACCGTGCTAAGACTGAGAAGCTATCCACTGAGTCAATAGAGTAATGGAGTGACAGAACTCAGCATTAATGGTATACCTTGAGGTGACTGAGTATGAGTGTCACCTCGAGAGTAGGATCAGTAGGGATAGGTGGAACCCCATGAGGAAGTTAGACGCAGTGACCCTTGATCGGGTCTATACTCTAGACATAGAGTGTGTCTCGTCAAGATTATCCCCAGTTGGGACAAAAGAGTTTCATGGATATAAGATCTTCTTAGAGGCATGATCTAAAAGACAAGAAAATAGAAATCAAAAGAATCCAAGACCTTAGACCCTATAATTCAAAGTAAGACAACAAAAAAGTGAAACATTTCTAAATATCTTGTAGCCTCTCCCTTATGAGTGTGGTGCACTACACACCCTTATAAGAGAATCTACTCGACACGACTTTATGGACTCCTAATTAACTATGAACCTAAAGATTTGATACCAACTTTACACTACCCAAACCAGGGCTTTGTCGTAATGGGCATCTCAAGCCTAATAAGGATCGACGAATGCCACGCTACCCAATACAACCAACAAACATATACCTTGAGTCGAATGAACTTCGAATATATAATAAGATAGAATGATCAGTCAACACGAAGAATGGGATAGGTCCAAGACCATGACCAACCCAAACAAGTCTAACCATCCAATATTAAACCAACAATCATAACAAAACCAAAATAATAATCAATTCCATATCTATACTATAACATACCCAAGTCCACAATTTGTCCATATAAAGACTCTAAAAGAAATTCAAGAATATCTGATCGGGGCATACCCCCGACCATAGCCAAAGCCAACGTCTAAGTCTAAACCAATAAAGATATAAGAAACTAAAAGTAAGAAATGTAGCCTTCCAAAGTATGAAAGCTCACCACTTCTAGTCAACACAAGTGGTTCTCGAGTCCAATCACTGAGTAGGAGGTGTAGTATGACCAACACCTGCATCGTATGAGGATACAATGTCAAAGACGAATAGCAGTTAACGTGCAAACATGTAACTCAAGGATAAGGATAAAATAATGCAACTAGTTTAAATACAATCCATCAATGTACAGAACCGATGCAATACATACACATACATATATATATATACACACAGCATGCCAGGATAGGGAATAAGATTAGCATGAACTTTGAAAACCTTAAACTAGGCTGTGTAGCATAACTATCATAGAACAAGGCACCCACGGGCTATATGGGCACAACTCTCCCCTAGCTGGAAGGGCCCCAATGCATATAGCCATACGAACCAGAGAATATCCATAACCGCATATGCCTATATGGGAGACTTGAACCTCCCAACATAATCAAGGTGACTTAAGCACCAATACATATAGTAAGGGGGACTTGAACCTCTTTATTATATGTTTATTTCGGGGACTCAAACCATCCAATCATAAGACACCTATATTGGTTAACACAGTTTCTATTGTTAGTCCTTTGGACTCTACTTTAATGGCCTAGGTACACATCTCACTTTTAAGCTTAATTTAAAACCATTATTTCTCATACACAATTATTAAGTTAATTACTTTCAAAGGTACGTCGTTGGTATCATCGTACCAATACCACTTACAAGAGTACACAATTACCACTATCAATCAACTAATCATTTATTTGACTTTGGGATTCGAACCCATTGTCTAACAAAGACACTTGTTCAATTCAAAGTTTAGGGACTCGTACCCAATGTCTAACAAAGACATAAATCAAGTTAATGTTTAGGTACTCAAACATATTTTTGTCAATCAAACCACCTAGGTTACCATCCATTCATATTCATTAGTCCAATGTCTTCATTTAAAATACCATTTAACATATGATTAGTTTATTCTCTTAGGTATTTTCATAAACACTTTGAGGGCATATCATTACCATAACCAAAATCAAAGTAAAAACCATCAAGTTTAGGGTTACCCATGACCCATTTGTAAACCATAATTACTAAGTACCCACATGTGCAAACCATCAATAAAAACATGTGTAAATACAAGTTAAACCAAGAATAACCAATACTCAACCATATGGAACAAAAACCTCAATTTTGATTTTCAAAACCATCATTTAAGAATCATAATCATACTTTAAAACACATGATATTTATGAACTAACAATGAGGTAAGAGTCACATGCCTTATTCAAGAAGATCCACGGAAGAAACTTGACTCTTGAGCCTCTAGATGAACACCTCTAAAGAACCCTAGCCCTAATTTTCTTGAGAGAGTTTAGAGAGGATTTTGATTTGTTTTTGATATTTCAAAGTATGTTATGAGGGGCCACAATATGTTCAAAGACATGGGGGCTTAATAGTTTTGGGTAGAAAATATCCAGAATACCCTCAACATAAAAATTGAAAACATATTTGCAAGAGGGTATGACCCCCCCAAACCGCACCCTATCATACTAGTGGTACCCACCAATCGTACCCTAGGCATCACCTTGGACCTCAACACTAACCAACATATGACCACAAGGGCCAACTCATATCCTATCATACAATAAGTACACTAGAATCGAACCCTAGGCAGAATAAAA
>NW_025842555.1:0-3917 GCF_002878395.1 Capsicum annuum | reverse complement strand
GGTGAATCCAAAAGAGGTAAGAATGTTACCATATCGTGAGGAGCAATTTTACTTATATGCATTGATATTTGTAAGGTTAGGTCGTGTGGGGTCAACCGTCTATGTGCTTGAGATATGGGATCTATCTTTGTAAATTGCTATTCATTTTTTATTCCTAAACACTGAATAAGAGGTGTGCCCCTTGTTGATGCAAATTAGCAACTAGAGGAAATCTATGCCTAACATTGAGTTAAGAGTTAGGGGTATCTGTAATCTAGCATAGAATCAAGGGCTAACCTAATATATCTACTTAACTTGAATAAGAGTTTATTTAATGAAATCTTGCCTAGTAAAAGTGGCTTATGTGACAACTAGTTACTTCTAAAATATATGATTACAATTTGAAGTCTAGAAACCTAGTAAACTAGTTGGGGGACTTTACTTGATTAAAATATGGAAACTAGTCGTTAAGGTTGTGATATGCTTAGTGATGATGGACCTAGTATTTCATGATGGTTAGTAATATTATATTCTAATAGGTGAGGTTGACATGGCTTAATTGATCACTCATACCATAAAGATGCTAGCTAACGAATGGCCTTATGATGGAGAAATAACCAATAATATGGGTGGCTTGTTGTTTTTCCAAAATTTATGGCTAGTAATTATAAGACTTGTAATATATTGATTCATGGGAAATAAGGTTAACTAGTATGGATTTCACGCAGTGTTTATCTATGAATTATAGAATTAGTGAATATGTTGTGACCATATTGCTTTCGTTTATGATAAATTACGGTATGGGCGCCTGGATGTGGATTTTGTTGATGAGCCATGGTGGGGTTATGCTACCCGCGGTTTTGGTTAATTTATGGATTAGTTGTGCTTTATAAAACTATTGTTTATACTATTTTGGTGTATTCTCCGGTGGTAAGGACACCATGATAGGTTCTTGTTTGATATTATTTTGTGTACTTCCCAGTGGTATGGGACATCATGGTATGTTGTTGTTATTTATATTCTAAATATGGTTGATGATGATTATGGTGAGTTGAAGCTTTGTTATTGTGTATATGGCTTTATGCTTCCGAAATGATACTTAGTTGTTGTGGTGAATATGGAGTATATTGAGATAGCATGTCATGTTATTGCTTTAGAAGAATAGATGTTGTTACAGTGTATACATGAAGTTTCAGGTTCTATCGTATCCCTTGAATTTAAGGTTATTTTCTCATTTTATATGGTCTCTACATTATATTTGAGCTCAGTCGACCGTTGATGCCCACTGAGTACGCATATTTTTGTACTCATACTACAGTTCTATACCTTTTTAGGGTAGACCCATGTTGTAGTTTTCGTCGTTGAGCTTGTTCATGTCGCGTTGACTATTCGGAGATAGGGTGAGTTCTTAGAGACCGAGTTGACCTCTTTCCCCTCAATCCTTATTGTTCTTTCGCTTTCGAGAGAAATATAGAACATTATCTAAGACATTTTTTATTTTAAGATTGTAAATTCCTCTTGTCAAGTTTAGAAGCTTTTGTATTAATACTATCAGGTCGGGCAATTTGTATATGAATATCGGTGGTATTTAGTTCTTAAATGTTGTAGTTATATATTGTGTTCACACATAATGTCCAAGTTGGACATTCTTTCCTAGGTAACCCATTCCATTAGCTTCAAATTACGGTATCGACTTTCCTACCGTTGGGATATAGTAAGTGCCACCATCACTTGAAATGCGTTCATGACAAATTGGTATCAGAGCATAGGTCACTTGTATTATTGGTAGAAGAGCAATTGTCTAATAGAGTCCTATAAATTGGAACATGACATCGGTTTTCTATCTTTGGGAGGCTATGAGACATTCATAAAAGTCCTTAACTTATTTCATTCATAATATGCTAAGAGTCTTATTTGCTTTGTAAGATTTTCTATTGTCTTTATGCTTTGCAGATGCCCATGAAATGTCCTTCAATGATATGCGAGGAGAGTCCTGAGACCCAGACTTGTGATTTATCCCCAGTTAGGGACTATGATGTACCTCTCCTAGACGTTATTCCTGCACCATAGCTAGAGACTCTTCTACCTTAGCCAGCGGTGGTGCAACGACAAGCCTAGGATCTACTAGAATTCATTCTCTATTCCTTGCATAGGGATGCTTTAGTTCAGCTATTAGTTTTGTGGATAGTTCGCAGACTATTAGACCAAGAGTGCAACCTGTAGCAGTAGCACTTGGAGTTGAGGTTCCTTTTATTCCGATAGTTGTTCAGATAATTATGACAAACTTTTTATGTCTACTAAGGAGTAGAAGATATTGGGTAGGTTCTT
The DNA here is from genome assembly GCF_002878395.1 of Capsicum annuum. Classification (NCBI taxonomy): domain Eukaryota; kingdom Viridiplantae; phylum Streptophyta; class Magnoliopsida; order Solanales; family Solanaceae; genus Capsicum; species Capsicum annuum. The sequence continues at coordinate 1,610 of NW_025842555.1, read as the reverse complement.
AAGGTTGCCTCCACTTATATTTTTTGGTGCTCCTGGAGAGGATGCATTTGAGTTATTGACTTTTTGTTTGAATAGACTTCGTGGGTTAGGCCTCATGGAGATTCGTGAAGTGGAATACATCACATTTCAACTGGACTTGTCGGCTAGACATTGGTGGAAGAGTTTTATTAGTTCTAGACCAGTTGGATCTTCCCCTCCCTCTTTGGCATAGTTCACTAAGATGTTCTCGGAGAAGTTCATGTCGCGTAGCCTTTGAGATCATTTGAAAGAGCAGTTCTCTAAGTTGGAGTAAGGTTCTTTGACAGTCGTTGATTATAAGGGTCATTTCCATGAATTGGCTAGGCAAATCACTGCTACATTTGATAATGAGTATGAGAGAGTTTACTGCTTTAGGAGAGGATTAAGACTTCCTATTCGGATGGCTACTCAGATTTTAGTCATGTTGGTAGGACCTTTGCTAAGGTTGTATATCATGCTACGGTGATGGAGGACATGTAGAGCGAGGGCCGTGATACGAGGCCCAAGTATCAGGACAAATTTGGTGGGAGTCGTAGTAATTCTCAATTCTGAGATGGTATTTGTTATGATGGAAATCCTCTGCACCCATCTCACCAGCCTCAAAGTTTACCAGATTAGGAAGCTCTTCAGGTTGCTAACGGGGATAAGCTCTTCATATTTCAACTGGACTTGTCGGCTAGACATTGGTAGAAGAGTTTTATGAGTTCTAGACTAGTTGGATCTGCCCCTCCCTCTTTGACTTAGTTCACTAAGATGTTCTTGGAGAATTTTATGTCGTGTAGCCTTAGAAATCATTTGAAATATTAGTTCTCTAAGTAGGAGTAAGGTTCTTCGACAGTCGCTGAGTATAAGGCTCATTTCCATGAGTTGTCTAGGCAAATGACTGCTATATTTGATAATAAGTATAAGAGAGTTTACTGCTTTATGAGAGGATTGAGACTTCCTATTCAGATGGCTACTCAGAGTTTGTCCATGTTGGTAGGACCTTTGCTAAGGTTGTATATTATGCTACGGTGATGGAGGACATGCAAAGCGAGGGCCGTGATAAGAGGCCTAAGTATCAGGGCAGATTTAGTGGGAGTCATAGTAGTTCTCAATTCTGAGATGGTATTTGTTACGATGGAAATCCTCCACACTCATCTCACCAGCCTCAAAGTAGGCCAGATTAGGAAGCTCCTCAGGTTGCTAACGGGGATAAGATTATTTCTAGTGGGTGCCCTACTAAGGGCGGTGATCAGTCTATGAGAGGTTCGTTTGTGGGCCTTGCTAAGTTTTGTTGTAATGCTGGATCTGCTGGCTCTGTGAGTTCTGGTTCTTTCGGCAAGTCCTATTTTACTTGTGGACTTCCCGATCATTTCTCAAGATAGTTCCCTGGCTGTGAGCGATGATTGTTTCAGCCCATGGAGCTACTCCCATTAGGGCGGTTCATTCCTTAGGTAGGTATGGTGCATGTGGCTGTAGAGGTTGTTACTAGGTTGCTTGAGGTGGTATTCAAGCAGGCAGAGTAGGTGGTCATTCAGGTACCCAACTAGGTGACGGGCGTGCTCAGTTGTATGCATTACCTGCTTGGCCCAAGGCTGAGACTTTAGATA
>NW_025842554.1:0-1187 GCF_002878395.1 Capsicum annuum | reverse complement strand
TAGTCTTTATTTTTTGCCTCTTAGCTTGGAGTTGTTTCATCCTCTAATTTGTAATGTCTGCTTAATGCTTAAGCTGTTTCATCTGCTTAATGCTTTTGTTATTAATACAATCACCTTACTTCTTCAATTAAAAAATTGCACATTACCTCCTTGTGGTTTCAGTTGCACTTTACTTCCTTTGCTATATGGAATAGATCCCCTCATTATGGACTCAAAAATCATGTGAATTATCTCTCATTACCGTTGAGCCATGTTTGCCACTACTTTTAGTACTTTGAAACAGATGTAAAGTTTCAAATTTGCCTTATTAAAAAATATGACAATCTACCAATCAACCCCTCAGTATAACTATATTGCTTTATGACATTGCAACTGATAGAGGATTAAATTTTGGCTTGATGCGAGGTCACAACCCTCTGCAAGATGAGGGAATAAATTCCCTGCTCTTTACAATATAGCTTCACAAGATGATGCATGTATACCAGAATATAGAGCAGATAACTACAGGAACTTTCTGCATATATATCAAAATATAGAGCAAATAACTACAAGAACACTCCTCTTAGAAGGAATTAACAAGAGAAGGAGATTGACAATGATACGATACTGGATAGCCCAGATGGTATAGAGCAATTACTATTTGAGGAGTTGAATTCATACCACATGTATATGGTATCGTGGAGGGTCAAAATGGGGCTAAGGAGCCGTTTGGAGGACAATTGTTTCACAGTTGACTCGGGATAATTTCACGGAGTACTAGTCGTGTTAAAAGGACCGAAGGACATAGGGTGCAACAGTGGAAGAACTTCCAACTGACTTAATATAGACTTTATTCTCTTAATAGATCAATCCCACAGTAGGTTTATGCCCCTGCTGGACAATTGCGGAAACAATCTTCCTATTGGTTGCCTAAAAGAGAATATGGAATACCATTAAAAGATAACAGAAGCCATTTTTCTTCTTAATCAGCTCTCCAATAGATTAAGATGTGTAGAACCAAGAAGATATTTGATAATTAAATCGGCTTGAAACATATCAACTAAAGGCACCCACATCACCCTCTTTCTGGGGTTTGAGAGCCTATTGATGGGAGGGAGGGAGATTGTTCTAAAAGCAAATATTCATGCCTAAAAAAGCACAAACTTACCATTGCTAGTACTGATGTCAAACAGATTAAGTTAAGGTAT
>NW_025842553.1:0-2204 GCF_002878395.1 Capsicum annuum | reverse complement strand
TGGTTTTTTATCCCAGTAAATAAATTGAGAGAGGGATTCCAAAAAATCAGGCCATACATCATATCACGAAGCATCTATAGATTAAAATATAATTAAGACTATGAGAACATGGGAATATAATAGAAATACTAAGTTTGATTTTATTGAAGAAACAAACAAGAATAGAAAGAGTATCAATGAGCTGAAATACTACTTTGGACTACATGAAACTAAAAAGAAATGTTTGATACAAGAGAATGATTTTACTCTAAGTAAAATAGAAATAGCATTTATGTAATTAAAACTACCATTAAACCACCAAAGAACTACCAGGAAATGTATAAAAAAGTAATGGTAATAACATTGGTTCCTAAGAAAAGTACTAATTATCTGTTGTCCAAGCCAAAATGCCACAATCTCAGCAGCTAATTCTTTTTCAAAAAGCTTATTATTAGAAATTTCCTCTACCACGGTAAATATTCGTGCTTGATTATAACTTCCAACAATAGCAACACCACTTTCTTAACCACATTTGAGAATAGTGTCTACCGTAGTCATTTAGCTAGAGCAGCAACTTCTCACATTTGATGAACATTATAACAAGAAATGTAATACTTATGTCGTGAAGAGAAATTATACCTCAATAATTCAAAGCCATCAATTCAATCTTCTTCTGCTTATCTCAAGAAGAAGCTCACTATCTAAATCTAAAAAGCCTCAAGAAACCTCTTCTCCTCTTGAAAGATAATAATGATCGACTGACAGGCATATTTTCACTATTATTTGTCAAGTTGTCCAACCTCTTTAATACTATTTCCACTTCTTGATTGAAATTATCTTTTGGTTTTCTCTTCGAATCTATAGACCTGCAATAGATATGGGGTTCTTTCTTTTTCCCCTTTTTCTTGAATATTTGATTTGATAGGATTGTAGGATTCAAAGTCGCGATTTCAGCTCTATCCTGTTGGTTCTGAAATTTCACAACATTATACCCTTCGTCATGTAAGAACAATTTTGGTAAAGCTACAATTCTCTTAACATTGACTTTATTTTTAATGTGTACCATAGGCAAGGTGTTTAATGCTCATTCAGCTGTCAAGCTTCAGCTTTTCTTGAATCATACACAACACTGCTTTCAAACTTATGTAGGATTTTTACCTATGTTAACATTTTACAGTAGTTCTCACTTCATCCCAAAAAAACATCTAAGTAGTTTTGTTGGTCAAGTTAATTCTTGTATTTTCTCCTTTTCCGTTAATCAAACAATGCAAATTGAAAGGAAGCAAGTACTTTTTTCATATTCATCTCATAGTTGGACTTAGTTTTCAACTCAGTGTACTTATTTTATCTATTGGCTAAGTCAGTTATCCATTGTTGTACTATGTTCTAATTCTTTGCTTCTTATGTATATTAAATTATATATCAATAGTTATTAATTGTCTATCCATAATTTTGTTCTTACAGATTTTTGAAGAATGAAGTTACAAGTGAAGATGCAAGTTCAGAGAATGCACAAGCTCACTATTATTTTTCTAAGAACATTATGTATACTTTACATCAAATTCATCTCAGGATGTTAATTGTTAAGTATTTTTATTTAGCAAATATTGAAACTATTGATATCATATAGTTCAGGATGTTAATTGGTTAAGTTTTTCTTATTAGCAAATATTGAAACTATTGACATCATATTCTAGCTAGGGTTGTTAATTGATTTTTTTTTGTTTAGCAAATACTCAAATTATATTTATCATCCTTCGACATTTTCAATAGCAATCTAAGATGATTTAGTTGCTCATCTCTAAAGGTTAATCAAGGATTAGTTAGTTGATTGTCTCAAAAGGTTAAATTAGGATGAGGCAGTTGCTCCTCTCTAAAGATTAATATAGGATAAGTTAGATGCTCGTCATGAAAGATTAATTTAGGACAATGTAGTTACTCATCACCAAAAATATTTAGCAGCTAGAAATAACTACTTTTTAAAAATGAAAATCATCTATTAGGGATGAGATATGCAGTATCTAAAAGTGTTTTTGAGACCAGATATGTTACCGTATCTAATGACATTTAACAACTAGCTAGGTACCTCATCGCAATAGACCTTTAGCAAAGGAGGATATAAGGACAAGTTGTAACCCATAATTTCCCATCTTAAAAGATCAATTGTGATAAGAATTGGACTTTTAGAAATGGCAATTCCCTTCCCTAGAGGCTATTTTTCTTGT
>NW_025842552.1:0-2203 GCF_002878395.1 Capsicum annuum | reverse complement strand
TTTTAGTAATATATAAATATACATTGGGAGCCATCATGCTTCCCATTTATCAAAATCAACCACGTTGTGGATTTCTTTCACACTCGAGTTCAACACGACTCCATTCAGATTAAAAGGTCAAATCATTCAAAATATCTCAAATATTTAATATCAACGTGCTTATAACACATACTTTCTCAAAAAATACAATTTCCAATGGGGATTCATGACCTAAATATCAAAATCATGATAAATATCATTCAAGATTCATGCTTTATATCTCCATACATGTAAATTCATCTTTCAAAATCATAAACATCAAGTTTTCATAATAATCATCGTAAGATATGAGTTCATGCATCAAATTCATAAAAATCAAATAAAAATCATGCCTTTGTAAAGAAAATTACATTTAGGCACAAGAACCAAAGAGTGTTCTTGTTGAAAAACCCCACATACCTTGAATGATGAACTTTAGATTGACACTCTTTTTTGAGATGTTAATCGTGCCTTTGAATGATGGTTCTTGGATTTCTTTAATTAGGAACTTAGAATCTTGAATAAATTTGTAGAATTAATGGTGAACTTTTGAGGTTCTTAAAGTTGGATGTAGGAGCTTAGGATTTTCTTTTTGAGGGAATTTGATGAAATATAACATATAATGCTTCTAATAGGCTTTAATATAGGGTTTGGACGGATTTTGGATGAGGGGGAGTGACCAAAACGCCCCTAAAAATCAAATAATTCTCGAATCTGTCCTTTGGTGGACTGTTTTGATAGTCTGAAGTAGATCAACCATAACATTTTACTTCGATATCCAAATTGGATGAAACCAATTTCATTATAAAGAGGACTCTCATATATTTTCGTTGATATATAGTATCTCACCTAGATCACTGTGTACGAGGAGTTATGATTATTTGAAGTTGACAAAAAAATTCACTTTTGATAGGCTAAAGTAGATCGACCATAAACTTTTGCTCCGATAGAAAAATTAGATGTAACCAATTTCATAGGAAAGAGGACTCGCAAAGCTTTCTGTTGATATATAGTAGATCACCTAGATCTTTATGTAAAAGCAGTTATGATCATTTGAAGTTGGAGTAAAAATACGCCAGGCCTCAGTACTTTTTCTTGCACGTTTTACTGTTCACTACTATTTACGGTTTGATCGAAATGTTCATAACTCGTCGCTCGGGTGACCATTTTGGATAATCCACATATCGTTGGAAATCTTATTCGATACTCCACGCAATGGTGGGTCATAATCTAAGACATTCCACATGGAAAATTTATAATTCATTCTAGAAGATAGAACCCAACACGTTTGCGCACAAAATTTCAACAAAAAATTTCCCAGGCTATTACATTACTGCTGTCTTTTAAACAATAGATAGAACCTGTAACATGAATCTGATAGATGAGTCATCTGTTGTAATATTTGAGTAATCTATTGTAATAGATGAGTCATTTATTACAATAAATAAATCATATGTTGGATTCATATTATAGGTTCTATTGTTCTGTAACATGATCCAACATATGGTTCATCTATTTCAGTAGGTGATTCTTCTATTGCAATGGATGATTCACGTATTGCTATAGAACCTGAAGCTGTTTCCAATAGATAAGTCATCTATTGTAATAGGTGCGTCATCTAATGAAATAATTAATTTGTGCATGAATATATTTTTATTTATGGTCTAATAATTAATTTGTGTATCAATAAAAGAAGGTAATGGGAAATAAACTAAATACAATAGACTATAAAAATATCTTCACAGGTTACCAATCTGTTATGATAGATGGCTCATTTGTTGTAACATATGGGTAATCTGCTAGAAGAAATCAAAATTGTCTTACTACTGGATTGTGTTCTTCTAACAAATAATCCATCTATTACAACAGATAGGTAATTTGTTGGATTAACTCAAACCCTTTGCTAATGGATTGAATTCTTCCACAGATGATAACCCATCGATTCTAATTGATGGGTCATCTATTGGATGAACTCAAAACCCTTTCTACTGGATTGAGTTCTTCAAATAAATAGCCAATCTATTGTAACAGATAGTCCATCTGCTGGAAAACATAATATAGTTTTTGCTACTAGATTGTCTTCTTCCAATAGATGGACCATCTGTTGCAATAGATGGATGATCTATTAGACGAACTCCAAACCCTTGACACTAAATTGAGTTCTTCTAATAGATGATCCATCTAT
>NW_025842551.1:0-2990 GCF_002878395.1 Capsicum annuum | reverse complement strand
TGGATGATGACGATCTTGATGGCATGTCAGATGTATGACGATGTGTGTGAGATGTCATCAAAGGTTCCAGTGAATTGTTATCTTCTGACTCTTCAAACGAAAAATCTAACTGTATGTCAAAATTCTTGACGGGGCGTGACAACTGTCGTAACAACTTCACGGGAAATCAGTATTCTCTGTGTCCGGTTGATGGCGATTTTGATTCTATGTCACATATTTGACGGCTCGTCCTAAACATCATCACATTTTATCTCAGGTTCTATCTAAGATTGATGGCAACTTTGACCGCCTATCCTATGTATAACGGCACTTTAGAATTGACGTCAACTATACTTCAGCTTATTTAAACCAGATTTGAGCTGATTTATTCTCCTTTCCTTTGGTTTTCTCCCAGATCACTTGTATCTGCATTAACATAGTAAAAGCAATCAAAAATAACAAAAGTTGCTTAAGACCTCGCAATTATTCAGATTTAAAAGCTTCAAATATATTAGCATCGAGTTACACATCAACACCCTCAACTTAAACAATTGCTTGTCCTCAAGCAACCAAAACATAACTAGGAGTATACAAAGTACAATTCGGTAGCTAACTACTCTCACCAGGTCAGAATATATGCACCATCTCCATGATCAATCAAAGTAAAATCAACTATGTCTAATATTTGAAAACACCCATGTAACTCATATGTACCTAGATATGGCAAAAATCTCAGCAATAATAGCCTAGCACATACCCAAATTACATTATCTGAACAAAGAAGTTAATAGTAATATAACTGGTATACCCGCACAACAAAGAAATCCCTTTCCCACTCAGATTAACATGTATATACATAGGGATGAACATAAGACTCACTCTCAGAATGAAGTTCAAACATTGCGCATCAAATGCCATAGGCTTGCCCTTATAGTCAGTATCTAAGTCTTCAGACAAGTCAGTTAGGATCACTATAGGGATTTTCTTATGCTTGTAATGTATTCTTAGGGATGGTATGATATTCATGGGTATTTGATAGTGACTACACTTCCTTGGTACTACATTAACTCATGGGGTTTCAACTTTTGACCTTTTTTTCTTCCCTCTTTTATTTGTCAAGCATTCTCAAGATGGGTATTGTCTGTTCAAGCATTAGATTAACTTTTTTAGTTTTCTTTTTTCTTTCACTACACCTAACTTGTTGTTCATTTTCCTTCTTTTACCTCTCTTCATACTCATAATGCATCATACACCCCTCTAGTAGTCACCTTCAACTTAGGTTATTTGCCTAAGTCGAGGTACATAGTGTCCAAGGAGGAACAGGGCAAAAACAGGTTCCTTGTGATGTAATGGGAAGGTGAAAGATGTATAAGAAAGAACTGGTCTATTTAGGCACAAAAAAGGATCAAGGGATATTATTCACATTTGGACGGTCATCTAAGCTAAAATGGGTTAACATGCAAAAACGGCCTATGATCCTTTCCTAATGCCTATTCTATGACTATGGTACAACTAACTAGGCAAGTTGTAGATTCAACGCACAATGGGAACTCAGTAAGACCTTACACACACAAGACACACAAGTATCTATGATATCATAACATATCCAGTTCATGCACTTGTTTAACAACGATTATTCAGTTGCCAGACTAATTCCACAAAGAGATACATTGTGGTCACAAATGGATGCAATTCACATTGTAATATATCAGACCAATGGAGAGGTGCTCAAAAATTTCAAAAACAAGTTAACTAACTTAGTTACTTGTATTTATCCTATTCAACTACAACACATCACAAACAAGCGTAATACGCCTAACATGTTGGCTCTACTAGGAATAAGACTCCAGGGAGGACATCACACCCACAAGTAGACCCACCCTCAACCTAATATCATGCAGTATTCCCAATGTATTAATCCAAAACAAGAGAGTTAGAAACATACCTGTGGTACCATGGGTGTGAAGATCTGATATCAATCACACAATACAAATACAAACAAGAAAATACCTTGTGTTGCCTCTCAAGAAGTGCCTGGTTTAATGTCGTGTCGTGACTCAGTTATATTGACTACTCAGACTTCATCAAGATACTTTGTTGATAATTATTTATGTCTCCACTTGGAGGATTTGAGATGCCAACCCAAATTTTTATCAATATATCTTTGGGGTGTGTTGGGCAAATGTGAGTGCATGATGAGGAATATTCTATAACGCCACTTTGAAGACTTGAACTGCTTAACCAATTTTGCATCAAACGTTCATGTGGGCTCATTTGGCAACGTTGAGAATATTAAACAACCACTAAATGGACATCGATATTTAATCTCCTTGGCCTTTAATATTGGGGTTGTAGTAAACCCTTTTGGAAAGACAAACTCCTAAATGTAAGAATCTTTCTCCTCATTTTCAATATTCATCATTTGCTTGGGTGATTCGACTTTCATCATATCCACTAAGTATAATGTTGAAAAGTGATTCGAATGAGGAATAACCCTCAATTTTGTAATAACTTCCCTATTAGTATTTTTACCCCAAAATAGACTAGAGTCTTCATGAGGTTTGTGCTTGATTTCTTCTTTTGACTCTAATACCATTTCCTCATCCTTGGCATCTTCATTCATGAATGGTTCAGTCGGTTGGAAAATCACTGAGGGTTGCTTAACATCAAGCTCATCATAAACATAGGATTCTTGCTCTTCATCCTCACACTATTCCATTATTTTAAATAGTTCCACAGACAAGATATCATCTAAACATAATATAGAAAAGTGTTTTGGATGATTGACCTCGATATCCATCTCTTCTATCCTTTCTCTTCTCTCGTTAAATGCCCTAATGTCTTGATGTATGTCACATATGGTATTATTTATTGTGTCTATATGATCCAATTTTAGTTGAAGCATAGCTTTAATGTCACTCTTTCCAATGATGTATTCTTCCTTTTCTTGACCATAAGACCTGCCATACTCATAAGAAGAACTAGAACTTGGGTTAGCACATTAGGGAGAG
>NW_025842550.1:0-10531 GCF_002878395.1 Capsicum annuum | reverse complement strand
GGAAGCTCTAGTCATGCTGATATGCAAACCAGTGGCTAAGTTGTCAGACTGAGTAATTGAGAAGTCATCCCTCTCCCTACTAGGAAGAGGTCTGGTAGTTTGTTTTTTTTCCTTTTCTGTTTTTCGAATTATTTCAGGGTTTTAGTTCAGGATCTATCTGGTTTTGTCTTTTTGTCATTTATGTTCAAACCCTTCTATCTTTTATTTCAACTAAATGCATTGCCCCTTTTCCTTTGTGTTTTAAATATGTGTTGTTTGTTTGTTTTCTTTATACAGTACATTTTATGTTGACTCTAGTGATATGACATGCTTGCGGAATTTTCAGCCAGATCTTAAAGTCCAATTTAACCATGAACCATGGAATCAGAGGGCTAAGTTTAGAAAAACATCTGAGAAAATAGGTAGAGTGCTGAGACATTTGGTGACAAGTTGAAGCCTTTTCAGAAAAGTAAGGCAATTATTTTAAGAATCACATGAATGACTTGGTCATAAATTGAAAAACATAGCTCAATTAGGTCAAACAGTATTTCCTAATCCTATGAAGAGGAACAGAAAGAAAATCAACTCCATGAAACCATGAGTCATTCAATATGAGGGATATACAACAAATATAGATTTATATGTTTGACAAGTATAGAAAAGAGGCGACACACATGCTCGGGGCAAGTTAGTGTTGTAAAACATGTCATAAGTGATGTTGATCGTGCACTTTCACATTGCACGCTAGGTACTAGTATTTTCAAGAATTGATATGACGAAGATATTTTATTTTGCTATCCAAACATTGTGTCATCCTTTGTTTACCCCATTTGAGCCTTAGTGTTATTTTCTTTCATACCCCTCTTTTGTAATCAAGATAAAGCCAGCAAAGCTCAAAAGAAAAGTATCGAGCAAGAGAATAGAGTCAGAAAGCTTCAAGAAAAAAAGTGTCCAAGAAGGAAGAAAAGAGTGTCAAGGAAATTAGAGTCAAGAAAATCACAAAGAAAAAAAAGGTCAAAAGAAAAAAAAAAGAACAAGTCAGAATCAAGCAAAAAAAAAAGAACAAACTGCCAGAATTACGCATGACCTAATTCTCCTCTTTCGTGGGTGAGATACGTAGGCTGCACTACCCGGGGCTCGTTCTAACCAAATAAACAATTTAGAGTCACCCAGTTAGAAAAAGCTGGGGCATGAGTTAATCCTCATTGTTTGAGTCGATTCCAAAAGTTGTAAGTCCTATCCCACTTTAAGTATCGTTTGGGCCCCATGCCATGCTTTCTTTCTAACCCTATTCAAAAGCCAAGTTTCAACTAAAGAAAGACCCTCAGATCAATATTTGAGAGTGTTAAGGCTAAGCATGCAATAGATGTGATGATGCATTTTGAGAACTACTTATCTTCCTCAGTAGAATCAGGAGAGAAAGAAAAATGAGAGAGCCTTATTGTTGAAAACCCTCACAGGCACCGTAAGAGATGGTAAGTTGAGAGAGATAAATTGAGAGAGACTTATTAGTGAAAACCTTTACGGGCACTGTGAGATGAATGTGAGTTAAGAGAAATAAAAACAAGGGAATCGTATTGGTGAAAAACCCTCTCTAATACCATAAGACAATGGTAAGGTGATAAAAAGAAATGAGAGAGGCTTGTTGGCGGAAACCCTTCAAGGCGCTACTAGCTGAATGAGGTCTCCGAATGTAATTGGCCCAAGGAAGCAACTCACTTTCAGGGTCATTAACTCAACAACGATTTGTGAGAGTTTTGGATGGAAAGATCAGGCAGTTTAATCTGATATGTATGTCATAATCATTAGAGTTGACTGTCATTTTCAGATAAACTTTTCTTTCATCTTTTTCAATGGGGACATTCATTGTTATTTCTTTCTTTTCTATAGTTATATTTTATTTTCTTGAGTCAGTTATCCAAATAAAAGAAAAAATATTGTTATATTTCTCTTGTCTTTGAGTCAAGTCCATGTCAAAATAAGTGAGAAAAGATTTTAAAACTGGCTACCAGCTTCTTTAATTGCACAAAGCAAGACAAAAGCTAGCATATGAAAGACACATTATTGTGAGCCAAAATAAGGCATACAGAAAGTTCTGTCAACAGACAAGTCTAGGACCTCATGGAAATACCAAAGTTCAAAGGGTTTATCTGAAGAGCATGGCAAAGCAAAGATACTGTGTTTGTTTCAAAGTCACTCTTAATAATCTGAGTTTGGGTCGATGATGCATCAATTCAATGATATATGTAATGGTTGGAAGCAAGGTTAAATGTGATGACGGCAAGAGCATTTGCCATGAAATCCAAAGCCATAAACCAACCACCATGTTTTTAAACTTTTCTTTGCATGAAACAGGAACACATGTTACCTTCAAATCAAGGATTTCAAAGCCTAACATCAAGGCCCATAATTTCTTGCTTTTATAAATATAGGAAGCAATGTTGCTGCACTGGTTTTATAATTAAATCGTAGTAAAAATTCATCATCTTATAACCCTTGAAGATACACTTTCTTATCTAGGGATTTCAGTTTTCATTTATTGGGTGATACACTTTTTAAATTGAACCTTCACTCCTAGAAGACGTACCTTTTAGTTGAGTCATTCCCCTGATTCCTATTAGATGTACCTTTTAGTATATTCATTCTCTTTGATTCCTATAAGACGTACCTTTTAGTCGAGTCACTCCCTTTGATTCCTATAAGACATACCTTTTAGTCGAGTCATTCCCCTTGACCCCTATAAGACGTATCTTTTAGTCGAGTTATTACCTTTGATTCCTATAAGACGTACCTTCTAGTCGAGTCATTCCCTTTGATTCTTATAAGATGTACCTTTTAGTCGAATCACTCCCTTTGATTCCTATAAGACGTACCTTTTAGTCGAGTCATTCCCTTTGATTCCTATAAGATGTACCTTCTAGTCGACTCATTTCCTTTGATTCTTATAATATGTACCTTCTAGTCGAGTCATCCACTTTGATTCCTATAAGACATACCTTTTAGTCAATTCATCCCCCTTGATTCCTATAAGTCGTATCTTTTAGTTGAGTCACTCCCCTTGATTTATATAAGACGTACCTTTAGTCGAGTCATTCTCTTTGATTCCTATAATAATGTGACTTTCACAAAAGTCCTTTGAAGATAAACTGGGGCAAAATTTAATTCTTGTGTTTGGAACTTCACTTTTCTGGCAAAGGAAATCTTTTGATAATAATCTTTATTTGGGATAATTTTCTTTTTAGTTTTGATATGATTTCAGGAGCCCACCTGAAGAACAGGGAGAATAAATAAAATTTCAGGCAACATGGTGAAGAAGTTGAAAGTCAAGCAACAAGGTGAAGAAGTTGAAAACAAAGCAACAAGGTGAAGAAGTTGAAAGTTAACAGATTGAAACTGCATTCAAACTTTGTTCAAATCAATCATATGTCATACTCTATAGGGTATCATCATACCTGACTTGCAAGCCATCAATATCACATCATTCTTCTCATTCAACCATTGTATTCAACATGAATAACCTTCTCGTTTACAAGTCAAAATTATATCAATTCTCAAAACATTTCATGTCATTCTCTTCAAGATGTTTTCAAATAATTTACATCATATGAACATTTAAAACAAATTCACATCAAGAGAGGAAATTTCATATCATTCATACTCTCAAGTTAACATCTTTTCAAAATGCATGCATATACATATATCATATAGCAAATCACTTTGGGAGAAGGCCTAAGGGCTAAATCAATATCATAAAACATTTAAAACATCATTATATTCGTAATTTCAAAACCCCCATTTGAAAACATGAATTTTTAAAGCCCATGAGATTTTTTAGATAACCTCACGTACCTCGATTACTATGAATATTAGGTGCTTCTTGAAGCCTATGTTGAGAGGATTCCAAATATGCAATTAGTTTCTAAAACCCATGGTTGAATCTTGAGTTTCTTGGATTTTTATTTTGAAACCCTAGAGAGAGTTCTTGAAATATTTTGATGAATGAAGGTGTATTTTGGGGTCAATGGGAACTGAATTTCGTGTTTAGGGACTAGTAAGGGTGGAAAAAGATCATTTTCCCCCAAAAATAGAGTATTTAAGTCACTTGAAACCTTTACATAGGCGCTGCCTATGCTATCGCCTATGTTTACATAGGCGCCGCTATAACGCCCTGAATTTCGTGCTACAATATAGACCATGATTCCGATGTGTTGATAAATCCCAAAGCCATAAAATCCTATGCCAATATGGCATGTTAATTATTTGTGTAGCATTTGAATCCATTCAAGCTTGAATTTAGATCATAGAGGTCCTTCAACTCAAGGACGAGTTGAAACTATTTCGATCGACTAAGTTTTAGTGGATGTTATAAATTGTGTCAGCTTCCATCAACCATAACTCTCTATGTATGTCAAATTAGGAAGCCTACTCAAGATTCAACCGGGGGTTTTAGGAACAAATTTCATATTTAGAATCCTCTCAACGTAGGCTTCAAGAAGCATCTAATATTTGTAGTAATCGAGGTACGTGGGGTTATCCAAAAATCTCATGGGTGTAGTTTTTATGAACATGCATGATTTTAAATGGGGGTTTTCAATCAAATGCTAATAACTTGCTTTCAATATGATTTCTAAGTCATTTTTCTTTATGTCATGGGAATTGTTTACCTATATACTTCAATGGTTGAAACTATGCATATGTGATTTGAGATTTTCCATGGAAGTTTAATAAATATGAATGATAAATTGCTTTCAAATTCCCATGATAATGTTTTGATACCCCATATCATATTGTGACCAACAAAAGAGAGCATGAATTTGAAATAAATATTGTTCACCACTTGCAAATGATGAAGCACCTTGGTTTTTACATGATAATGCATATGTGGAAGTGATATTGATGACTTGCAAGTTGGGTGTGACGATACCCTACAGATATGATATGTAATTGAATTAGAAAAATTTTTAATGCATTGATTTTACATGAGATAGGTGGATGCCCGAAGAAGGCATTTGAGTGTAAGGGCTCATCGTTGGAAAACGTGTTTGCCGACACAAAAATTTGGTACCAGGCTAAGTGATCTTATGTACTTGACTTTATGTCATTCTCAAATTGGGACTATAGGTAGGAGCCCGGGCTAAGTCATCTTGGGCACTACCATTGGGTCGAGACACCATACTTCGTGGTCTTGTGTGTCTCTCCCTCACTTATACTCTAATCTCGCAGCAACCAAGGTTTGACAGTTGGTGTAAATTATGTAGGGTATTTCACCTAACTCAGTTGCATTTCATTGTTGTTAATAAACTATTGCATTATGCCCATGTGTTTTCAAATGATTTGATATGAAATTACTTTATAATGGCTCTCAACTCTATTTTGTAAAAATATTATGTTTTGTTTTGATATCTCTGCCTGCCAGTACTTTTGTGCTGACCCCCTCCTCTCTCCAACCTCTCAGGTTCAGAGGCGCAGTCTAGGGGTCAAGAGAATCAGTAGATCATTCAGACAGCGTTGCAGAGACAAGTGGTGAGCCTTCTATGTTTTGGAAGGTCTTGTGTCCTACAGTCCTTTTGTCTCATATTTAGTTTTGGGGTCTACTGGGGGCCTTGTCCCAGTTTATATACAGTTACTTGACTCAGTCATTTGTTAGAGATTTTCACAGACAGCTGTTTAGAGGTTGATTGATGTTGGGGGAACCTTATTTCCCCGTTATTATTTCTTTTCATATTTATGACCGTGTTTCTGAATTATTGTGTTTCTTCTGCATTACTTTGATCATATGAATTAGGTCCATGATTACCAGATAGATAGGGGTGTTTCGGGCCTTCATGGTTCAAAATGTTCGTCACGGCCAGGCCTTGGCTCGGGTTGTGACAGCCGCCTATGCTATTACCTATGTTTACATAGGCGTCTCCTACTACTTTGAAAGGCCATAACTTCTTGCTCGGGTGATGGATTTTAGCAAAATTGGTATCGTTAGAAAGCTAACTCGAAGACAGACAAATAGGATAAGAGAGCTAGATCTGTGGTCCAGCACCAGAGTCAGCTGCAGAGTGGTAACTGGGGTAATAAGTGGTCGAAGAAAAAGAAGTTTTGGAATAATGCACAGTCAGCAGCCAGTGCCCCAGCACCTAGACCACCGACAGACAGACAAACTCAGAGTTTTCAGACTCCTCATGGATCCAAAGCTCTAGATACACAGTTTTAGGGTAGTGTGGCCCAGCAACATCATACTTATCCGTGGTGCGAGGTTTGCAGAAGGAATCATCTAGGGAAGTGCTGGTTTGAGGGGAGAAACTGCTATACTTGTGGCAAAGTGGGTCACCTTCAGAGAGATTGTCCTTCTACTGGAGGAAATGCGGAGGGGGGTTATGTCCCAAGCCACCTCCACAGCTCCTCTTCCTAAGGGTTCCCCTTCAACTGCCGGGAGCGGTCGCAATCGGTTATATTCTTTGACTAACCGCCAGGAGGCGGAAGCTTCACCAGATGTTGTCAGCGGTATGTTATGAATCTTTTCTCGTGATGTTTATGTATTGCTTGATCCCAGGTCTACTTTATCTTATGTGACCCCTTATGTAGCTATTGGTTTCAGGTTTGAGCCCGAAGTTATTGTAGAACCCTTCTCTGTTTCTACTCCTATAGGTTATTTTGTTGTTGCTAGAAGGGTGTATAGAAATTGTGTCATGTCTATTCATAGTAAGGAAACTATGTCAGACCTTATAGAATTCGATATGATAGATTTTGATGCCATTCTTGGGATGGACTGGCTCCATTTGTGCTATGCCATACTCGATTACAGGACCCGAAAGGTCACTTTTTCTTTCTCGAATGAGACACCAATTGTATGGGCAGGGAGTTCGGTAGAACCTAGAGGTCACTTTATCTCTTATCTTAGAGCTCGAAAGCTTATCTCCAAAGGTTGTATGTACCATCTAATTCGAGTAAAAGATTTAAAAGTTGAAAATCTTCCTCTGCAGTCAGTCCCTGTTGTGAATGAATTCCCAGAAGTCTTTCCTGAAGATCTCCCAGGGATACCCCCTGATAGGGAGATAGATTTTGGCATTGATGTGTTGCCAGACACTCATCCTATTTCTATTTTACCATATAGAATGGCTCCCGCGAAACTAAAAGAGTTAAAGGAACAATTTGCAGACCTCCTAGACAAAGGTTTTATTCATCTTAGTTTTTCCCCATGGGGTACACCCGTGCTCTTCGTGCGAAAGAAGAATGGGTCCCTTTGTATGTGCATAGACTACCGCCAGTTGAATAAGGTCATAATTAAAAATAAATATCCTCTTTTTAGGATTGATGACCTTTTTGACCAGCTCTAGGGTGCCAAGTGTTTTTCAAAAATAGACCTTCATTCAGGTTATCATCAATTGAAAGTTAGGGAGTCAGACATACCCAAGACAGCCTTTCGAACCCAATATGGTCACTACGAATTTCTAGTCTTGTCCTTTGGGTTGACTAACACCCCTGCAGCCTTCATGGATCTTATGAATAGAGTGTGCCATCAGTTTCTTGACTTGTTCGTCATTGTATTTATTGATGATATTCTGATCTATTCTAAAAGTAAAGAGAATCACGTCAATCACCTCCGAATTATTCTGCAGACCCTTAAGTATCATCAGCTGTATGCCAAATTTTCTAAGTGTGAATTCTAGTTAGATGTTATTGCCCTCCTAGGGCATATTGTGTCCAGTGACGGGATAAGAGTGGATCCCCAGAAAGTTGAAGCAGTGAGAAAATGGCCTAGACCCACGACTCCAACCGATATTCGAAGCTTCTTGGGTTTGGCGGGGTATTACAAAAGGTTCATAGAGAGTTTTTCTTCCATAGCTGCTCCGCTTACTAAACTGACTCAGAAAAAGATGAAGTTTGTGTGGCCTGACTTGTGTGAAAACAGTTTTGAGAAGTTGAAGGACAAGCTGACTACTGCTCTTGTTTGGACCCTTCCCGAGGGTGTAGATGATTTTGTGATTTATTGTGATGCATCCCGTGTGGGACTTGGTTGTGTGTTGATGCAGCGTGGTAAGGTGATAGCTTATGCATCTAGGAAGTTAAAGGTGCATGAGTGCAATCACCCCACTTATGACTTGGAGTTAGCAGCCGTGGTGTTTGCACTTAGAATCTGGAGGCACTATCTCTATGGAGTGCATGTTGATATTTATACTGACCATGAGAGTTTGCAGTATGTTTTCTCAAAGAAAGAATTAAACCTCAGGTAGAAGCATTGGATGGAGCTTTTGAAAGACTATGATATGAGTCTGCATTATCATTCGAGTAAGGCAAATATTGTAGCCGACGCCCTCATCAGGTTGTCTATTGGCAGCCTTTCTCATGTAGAAGAAGGAAAGAAAGAGATGGTAAAGGATATTCACCGCCTTACAAATCTAAGAGTGTGACTCTTAGATTCCAAATATGGAGGGGTGATTGTTCATGAGTTAGCTAAGTCATCCCTTTGTGCTGAAGTTAAGGAGAAGCAGGTTGAAGATCTCATCTTGATGCAAATCAAGAAAAATGTGGGTCAACAAAAGGTTATGTCGTTTGAAATCGGTGATGATGGTATTCTAAGATTTCAGGGTAGGTTTTCCATTTCGAATGTTGATGGGCTGCGGGAAAGAATACTTAATGAGGTGCACACTTCAAGGTATGTCGTTCACCCAGGCTCTACTAAGATATACCATGATCTGAAAACCTTATATTGGTGGTATAACATGAAACGTGATGTAGCTGATTTTGTGTCCAAGTGTTTGAACTGTCAACAAGTGAAGGTAGAACACATGAGGCCAGGTGGTACTTCCCAAGAGATAGCCCTGCCTTTATGAAAATGGGAGATGATAAATATGGACTTCATTAAATGACTTCCGAGATCCCGAAACCAGTATGATTCTATATGGGTGATTATAGATCAGTTGACAAAGTCAATCCACTTTTTATCTATGGGGACTAATTATTCGGGAGGGGGTTATGCTAAGATTTACATTGACGAGATAGTTTGGTTGCATAGGGCACCAGTGTCCATTATATCCGATAGAGGTACGCAGTTTTCATCTTAATTCTGGAGATCTTTTCAGAAGGGTTTAGGTACACAAGTTAATTTGAGCATAGATGCCCACCCTCAGACGGATGGGCAAGCTGAGCGTACCATTCAAACCCTCGAGGATATGTTGAGGGCATGCGTCATTGATTTCCAAGGTAGTTGGGTAGATCACCTGCCACTGGTTGAATTCGCTTACAATAATAGTTACCATGCCAGCATCAAGATGACTCCTTTTTGAGACTTTGTATGGGAGGAGATGTAGGTCTCCGATCGGATGGTATGAAGTGGGTGAGACTCAATTTTATGGGCCTGATCTTGTTCATCAGGTGATGGAGAAAGTGAAGATCATTAGAGAATGACTCAAGACTGCTCAGAGTCGTCAGAAGTCCTATGTAGATGTTCGAAGAAGAGAAATAGAGTTTGAAGTTGGTGATTGGGTGTTTCTCAAGGTTTCTCCTATAAAAGGAGTCATGCGGTTTGCAAAAAGGGGTAAATTGAGCCCTCGCTATATAGGGCCATATCAGATTCTGAAAAAGATTGGTACAGTTGCTTATGAGCTAGAATTGCCTGCACATTTGGGTTTCGTTCATCCGGTATTCCATGTATCGATGTTGAAGAAATGCATTAGAGATCATTCTCTGGTATTTTCCAGTAGATGGTATCAAAGTGACAGACTCCTTGTCTTACAAAGAAGAGCCCGTTGAAATTTTAGATCGCTAAGTTCAAAAGATGAGGAGAAAAGAGATAGCCTCAGTAAAGGTACTGTGGAGGAATCAGAAAGTCGAAGAAGCAACTTGGGAGTCAGAAGATGACATGAGGATTAGATATCCCAATTTGTTTGCTTCGATGGAGGATGAGACAGAAGGTACTATTCCTATCTTATCTTTCCTAGTCCTTTATTATGCTTAAAATCGTGTCTGTCTGTGTCCCGCATCATTATTCGGGGACGAATGATCCTAAGTGGGGATTAATGTAACGCCCCACATTTTGGGCTACAATATAGACCATGATTCCGATGTGTTGTTAAATCCCGAAGCCATAAAATCCTATGCCAATACGACATGTTAATTATTTGTGTATTATGTCAATCCATTCAATCTTGAATTTAGACCATAGAGGTCCTTCAACTCAAGGACGAGTTGAAACTATTTCGATCGACTAAGTTTTAGTGGACGTTGTAAATTGTGTTAGATTCCATCGACCATAACTCTCTGTATATGTCGAATTAGAGAGTCTACTCTGTTCCAAATGATAGGTCTTCGAGTTAGCTTTCCAACGATACCAATTTTGCAAAAATTCGACACCCGAGCAAGAAGTTATGGCCTTTCAATGTGATATACGTCGCCTAACCAATCGCCCATGGCCACTGGAAAGCATAGGCGATAGCCTAGGAGGCGCCTATGTAAACATAGGCAATGGGATGGGTGACGCCTATGTAAAGAATTCAAGTGACTTAAACACTCCGTTTTTGGGGCAAAATGGTCCTTTTCCACCCTTACTTAGCCCTAAAAC
>NW_025842549.1:0-3163 GCF_002878395.1 Capsicum annuum | reverse complement strand
CCCCCCCCCCCACCAGGCCCCTCCCTAAAAAAGATTTGATTTTCTGAATTTACTTTTTAAAAAACGTTTCAAAACTTTTTTATAGCTCACCTTCTTATCCTATTCGTTCCCATGATTTATTTGTTAAATATATACAAATGTTTTTAGAAAATATTTTTCCACTTGCATAATGAATTCAAGAATATAAGTAAAAACAACTTATTTTTTTAGAAAATATTTTCCTCCTCCATATCGAACACATCCTAAAAAAAATATTTTCCAAGGTCAAACATTATTTTTCTGAAAAGTATTTGCTACTCTGTAGCTAAACACTAAAATATATTTTTTGAAAAATATTGTTTCATTCACCAGCCAAACACTAAAAAATATTTTTTACTCACTAACCAAATATAAGAAAATAAGCAAGAAACCAACTTATTTTCTATGAAAATATTTTCTAGGAAAATATATTTCACGAAAAACGTTTTCCTTCATACCAAACGCACCTTATTTAGACTATTTTTGATTTTTTATTTTATCATTTCTGTTGCTGCAAATGGTTGCTCTTTTAACCCCTAGACTGTTTGGTCTATTGTTGATCATCTAAAATTTATGGCTAGAGGTAAAGGTGCAGAGCAAAGGACGTATAGTAAAAGAAGAGCAACAAAAGAAGCCTTGAGGGCTTCGAAAAGCAAATGAGTTGAAGCAGAAGTAGAAGAGTCGGAAAGAATGGAATCGTTTGATGAAGTAACTTCTAGGCAGCGTAGTCGGAGACACTTCGCACGGGAAAGTGAGAGTGAAGAAGAAGAAGACGAGGAGGCATTGTCCGTTCCTCATTGCATAAGGTACATTTTTGATGAAAGGTACGACCTCTCCACCATTTGAGATGATGTTGGGTTTTTTTCAGTCAATATTTGTTAAGGGATCAAAGGGTTGTATGAAAGGAAGGAGAAAAAAAACTCATAAAGTTTAAAACGTTTAAGATGTCTTCTAATTCTACGAGCATACGATACACAAATATGTTCACCTTTTTCAATTAATATGAGTTGAATCGAGTAATTTTATTAAAATCTCAGATTTAGAAGCTTTAGACAATTTTAGCAGATTCTCTACGACAACCTTGGAGGTGATAATTAGCTAATTTTTATCATGAGGATTAACCAAGTTAGCCTTTTAGGGTAATTATGTTGATTTTCTCTCATTTTCCTTATCTTGTTTATTTTTTATAACTGGTTCAAACTTAAGTTAAAGTCGTTAATAGAATACGCAATAAAAATATTTGACTTTCGATTACACATTTGGATTGTAGATAACGATTGAAAACCATGTGACTTTTTAATTTTATACTAAGTATGAAATTATTATGAGAATTAATTTACTTAGGTGTATAGATCACATGCATTATTGGTGAGTAGAACTTGTTTGTCTCATATAACACACATGGTAGCAAAAAACATCATTGCAACAAGGGAATTACATCTTGAGTCATAAGATGTGGTATATACTGAGGAGCAACACTTTTGAAGGTATTAACCATGCTTTGAGTCACCCGGAAAAGGGTAACACTGCCTAACAGAAAATATGTTGAAGCTTACTATGTGGATTGTATACTTGAGGGACATCGAATTTGTATTTTATCAAATTTATTGATTTTGCACGTTTTACTATGTGTCTTGGATTTCTCATAAATTAGAAGAACTTGATTGCTTTAGAATCGATAGTGGCCATGAATATCCATCAAGTCAATTTGAAGAATTGTTCAGAGAAAAGACATTGTCAGACAATTAACTATTCCTTGTAAAATATATGTATTCAGCCTTACACTTCATAACATTGTTACATCAATATATATATACATGAGTGTCTTGGAGAATAAGACTCCAAAGTAATTACTGCTAAGGACTCCTAACTTATAAACAATTGCACGACTTACTCAAGTAAAGTCCTAGTAATAAAAAACTATATATAAATAGACATTCACTCAAATACCTACGTTACATTATCCTTACATCCACCCTCAAGTTGAGCAAGGAGTGGAACAACTGTCAAATTGCGTTTTAATTCTAGATAGTAGACCTTTGACAGAGGCTTGGTAAGAGCATCGGCCACACGATCATAAGAGCTCATATATCTGACTGATAAGGTCTTCGAACAAACCTTGTCGCGGACAAAATGAAAATCGATTTCCATATGATTCATCTGGGAATGAAAAATAGGATTAGCAGTGAAGTAGGTGGCACTAAGATTATCACACCAAAGAATGGGAAGGGAGGTGGTAAAGCATCCAATATCTTGAAGGAGAAGTTCAATCCAGGTAATCTCAGAGGTAGCAGTAGCTAATGCATGATATTTTGCCTCTGTGCTTGACTGGGATACAACTTTTTGCTTTTGAGAAGCCCATGAAGTCAAATGGGAACCAAGAAAAATAGTGAATCCAGTGGGTAGACTTGCGATCATCAATATCACCTCCCCAATCTGAATCACTGTAATTATGAAGTAAGGTGGAGAATCTGTGAGAAAAAAATAATCCATGAAAGGCAGTAGCCTTGACATAATAGAGAATGCGTTTGACGGCAACACAATGAGAATCCATATAACAATGCATAAATTATGATGCTTTATTTACTGCATACGTGATATCGGGTCTAGTAAATGTCAAATATTGTAGAGCTCCCACAGTACTCCAATATAGAGTTTGATCATGAAATGGACAACCACCAGTGTTGGAGATCTTTGATGAGGGTGAATATGGTGTAGATACAGGACCACACGACCCCATTTGCAGACAATTAAGGAGGTTTGTGACATACTTACCTTGGGATAAATGCAAACCTTCGTATGTCCAGGCAGCCTGAATACCCAAGAAATAAGATAATTTTCCCAAGTCTCTAACAGCAAAGTGAGTTTGCAATTCAGTAATAAGAGTTACAATATGAAAAGAAATAGAACCCACAACCAAAACATCAACATAGATTAAACAGAACAACTATTCGGCGGCATTTGGCATATAGAACAAAGAACTATCAGTTTTGGATCCCACAAAGCCTAGAGAAAGAAACACATCAGCTAAACATTTATTCATACGCGGAGCTTGTTTGAGGCCATAGAGAGATCATTTAAGTAAGCAAACATGATCAGGATGAGTAGGATCAACAAACACGGAAGGTCGAGACATATATACAAT
>NW_025842548.1:211467-219253 GCF_002878395.1 Capsicum annuum | reverse complement strand
TGATTTTTCATAATTTCAGCTTTCTTTTTGCTTAGACTTATTCCAGATTTTTCTATTATATCTGTGAACTGTTCTAATAATTTTAAATGTTCTTCTTTGGTTTTTGTATATAATAATATATCATCTATGTATACTATACAATTAGATAATTGTTTAAAATAATTATCCATAAAATGTTGATATCTACCTGGTGCATTTTTATATTCAGCGTTAATTTTTTTAAAAGACTTCTTCTTTTTTTTGTTTTTTTTTATATATAAATAAAAAAAAACCTTCCCCATTTTCTTTAAAAAACTCTCCATAAAACTTTTTCATGTATCAATATTGTATAAATGATGTATAAACATGTATATATAATGTACAAATAATTATGTAATTTATTGATATTATATAAACAGTTATGTAGTGTATATTTAATGTATTGACATTGTATAAACAATATATAAACATGTATCGATATTGTATTAAGGATGTATAAACATGTATATAAGATGTAGAAATAGTTATGTAGTGTATATGTAATATATTAATATTGTATAAATGCGTATAAACATGTACCAATGATGTATAGATAGTTATATAATGTATTAATATAGTATATATGGTATGTAACCATGTATCAATATTATATAAATACTATATAAATGTGTATCGATATTATATAAATAGGTATATAATATATCGACATTATATAAATAGTGTATAATAGTGCATCGATATTGTATAAATAATTATGTAAGGTATTGATGTCGATATTTATTTGACTGATGTGTTCCTAACATATAATAAATAAAATTATAAGCAAAAAATTATTAAAAAAAAAACATAATTAGTCATTTTTTTCACAAAAGAAATGGAACAATTAAACAATAAAAAAAGGTGTTTGTTTAAAAAAAGCAACAAAAAAATTTAAACAATGAATTTTTTTTAAAAAAAAAAGAATAGTATAAAAGTTTTTTCTTCTTAATTTAAGAAATGGCGAGATGGCCAATGGCCTAACAGTGGTCATCTACTCCTATAACTCACTAACTTGAGGCAATTGAAAATGGATGGCAGTGGGCGGCTAATTTTTCAGTAAATAGTATGGCAGACTAACCATTTATTGAAAGAACCTGTAACATCCCGCGTTTTCGAGCTAGAAATAGAACTGTTGTTTCTATGTGTGTAAGCTCTGATCCCATGATTTATATATGAATATATGTGTCATGATCATTATCCTAGAGTTAAGAATGCTTTTAAGGTGAAAAATGTTCATAGAAATCGCTTAGAACAAAATTGAGCTAAGAGTCTTTGATTCGACCAAATCTTGGTTTTTGATTCTACAAGGGTCATCTTTGACCGTGTATAACTTCTTACATATGGAATTTTGCATCTTAAGACCCACCAAGTTGTAGATAATTGAATTAGCTTTCCCACGATATCAATTTCGCCTTAATCTGATATAGGAGCGAAAAGTTATGACTATGCTAAGCCCGTGCGTCGCATGAAAATCGCCAATAGACACTAGATGAGGTGTGCTATTGGTATGCGCCGCACAACACAGATGTGCAATTGGTGTACGTTGCCCAGCAATAATATAGTGCCAAAAGTTGCTCCGTTTTGAATTATATTAAAGGCGTTGAGGTCTTTTTACACCCTAACTCATTTCTAATCATTTAAACGATTAAAGAGGTCTTAAATCATGATATTTTCACTCATTTAACCCTACACATTCAGTACGTGGTTCAAAACCTTTCCCCTCTTCTCAAGAACGAAATTCAACCTTTCTCTCCAAGAACTCAAGCATTTAAGTTCCAATTTCAAGCTTTCCTTCAAGAATTCATCCAATTAAGGTATGTGGGGTATTCATCAATGGATCCCTTTAACTCATTGAACCCAAAAATCCTCTCTTCATTAAAGAATGAGTTTTTCCATCATTATAGAATTTTCACATGTTCAAGATGAATTCAATTCATGTTTTGCCTTAGTAAATTGTCTCAATCCATCTCCTCATATAACCCCATGAAAAAAATAGGTTATTTTATTCTTTAAATTTTAAGTTCCCATGTCATATTCAAGTGATTTCATGTTACGCTATCACATTATGTATTAAACAATGTAAATATGTTGTTCTCTATTGTTCAACACATTCCCATGTTCAAATTCATGCTTCTCACCTATTTGTTAAAATGTCTTATATTTTGGGTCTTTGAATTATGATTTCATACCACTATTTTAAGCATTGTTATCATAGTTTTATAATCATTCGGTACTGGCGGGTTATGAACACCCAATACCTATGCGTTTTACATATCTCTATTTTTAAGTAACAAGTCAGTCAAACCATGGTTTCACATTTAGAATGGCATATTCATGTTGAGCACTTACAAGTACAATACTATGTCATGTTAAACGACTAATAACACCAGTGTCATTTAGTTAGAAGTAAGACTTAGCACCAAGCGAACGTAGGGATGACGACTCCTCGGTCAGTAGAGGCATGAGTCATTAGTAGTAGTCCCTAAGTTCCAGACCTACGGCGCCACCGTAGATTATGAGGGGTCCCCCGTCAGTAGAGGCATGATACCCTCATCCTTTGGGACATCATCCTTATGGATCTACATCATTATTCATATGTTGGTACCCTTGGTAAAGTACCAACACTTTTCCAACTGGGGTTACAGCTTGGACCTCAAAATCTCATATTGGGGCATATCGGTTATGGCTAGCTCCTACACTCTTAATATAGTATTTAGAGTGTGTCAATTCAGGTTTGTATGTTCAGGTATTAAGACATCAATTATTTAGTTATTCAGATATCAATTATTTATGTTATTCAGACTATGTCATTACATGTTATACTTGGTCTTGCATTTTCAGTTTTAAATATTCATGTTCTCATGCTCAGTATCCATACATAATGCTTAGTTCAGTTTTACAGCATGTTTAGCTTTACATGAGATTTACATAGAGTATTCATGTTTTATCGCTTCCCAACCTCAATTCTACTTATTCTAAAAAAGTAAAAATTTAAGAAACTAAGTGTAGTGATTCACCAGATTATCAGATTATTTTGTTACTCATGTTTTAAGATACTTTAGCTTTCAATTGATTTTTATCTCTTGGTGAGTTTACTTGCTATCTATTCAGTTATACTTATTGCATTCACCCCCACATATATGTTTGTGTGCTATATTGTCTCATAATGTAGGTACCAGTTGTAGCCCACACATCAAAATCAGATAGTTTGTAGCTTTCAACCAGCAGATTATGAGTTTTGTTATGTTAAGGACTCCAGTCAGTTGTAGTTCATGTACTATCTTGTTGTTATTCAGATGTATTGATTAGTGGTAGTTTGAGGCATATCCCATCTATCTATAGTAAGTATAGTAGAGGCTTCATAGATAGTCAGTCAGAGTCATTACATGTAATTCAAGTATCTTTCTTCAGTTTTATCATGATGTAATCATTATCAGTACTACATTCATTTAGATTTCCTCATGATTATGTTTCTGCTCAGAAAATTTAGCTTTATACAATTTAAATCAGATGCTCAAGAAGTATGCCAATTCATGGGTTAGCTTGGGATCACTTGTGGTTCGAAGAACCGTGTTACGACTAAGGGGTAGTCTTGAATCATGATAGAACAATGGCCGACTAGTCAATTTAAGTAAAAAAAAAGTGTCTTATGTTTTGTATAAACAATTTAACTCAATAGACATTTTGCATAATTTTTTCAATAATGATATCATATATCAACAAATACAATTGTATACAAATATGTCATTTATATTTGAATAATTCAAGTTGTATCAGTAAATTCAATTCATATCAATGAATGTAATTTGTATCAACAAATACAATTTTGACAAAAGATACTTGATTTTATTGATTTACATAATACCATATACAAATCTAAGAATCTTATTTTACAGCTAACCCATTGAACGGAAAGAAAATCAATTCAAAGATCTAAATTCTTAAGCTAAACCCATTACCAAAGACAAAAAATCAACTCAATAACCTAATTACTTCTCTAAACCCTTCAATTCAATGATTCAAATTTCTGTTTGAACCCATTTAGAAAGATTTTAAATCAATTCATAATTTTTTAATTTTTAAGCTAAACCTATTTCATAAAACTAGAAAATCAATTCAAAGATTGAATTCTTAAGCTAAACCTACTTTGTAAAAATTGAAAATCAATTCAACGATTGAATTCATAAGCTAAACCCACTTCATAAAAATAAGAAAATCAGTTCGGAGATTGAAAACTCTGTTCTAGGCAATAAGAAGAAAAATATTCTGACAAACAAGAGAAGAAAGAAAAAACAAAGAAGATGAAAGGTGGAATGGAAGCTTTTCCAAATTAGGAATCCATTGCAAAAAAAAAATAAGACGAAAAAGAGAGAGGGAGGGAAAAGGGAAAAAGAGAGAGATGAGAAGAGAAATTATGGACTGTAACTAATTAAAACTTAAGCTACCTAAGTTATTTGGTGCTTATATTTTCTAAATTCATTAGTTATCCCAAGTTTATATTAGCAATTTTAGATTTCAATTTTATTGATTTGAACTTAACTTTTACGCGGTGTATTTATTATATAGAGTCTAAAGCTATTTAGATCATAAATTACCACTTATATTTATGCATCTATACTACTCATATTTCCTTTCTCTTTATATTTACCACTTTGATAAGCACAAATTTATTCGTTTTTTTTATCATTATATTTGTTAGTTTTCTCTTTTAACACTGCTCTCCATCCCTCAAGGCTTCCATCTATACAAACTTATACATACTAATAAATTATATCCATTATTCATTTCCTCATATCCTTTAGTCTGTATACCTATTTTAATATATTTTCCAAATTCTAATGAGTTTGTCATATAATCTGGACTATAATAAAACTGTCCTTCATTGCTTGAGATATCTACCTCTATTATTCCTATTATAGATCTTTTCGCATTTGGCCATCTATTATCATATATTGTAACTAATACTTTAGTTCCTAGATTTTTTCTAGTTAGTCCTTACAAGAAATTAAAAAGTTGGATAGATTTTTGGGGCTACAAAATTATGGGAGAAAATTCATTAAAGACCTAGAAAAGGGAGCCGGTCAGTTATATTCAAAACCAGGATCCACAGGACAGAAAAATTCTAATACAAAAGATATAAAATTAGTTAAAAAACTTAAAAGTATGGTACAAGAAATCACAGACTTGGCTTTGCCACTAGAAATAGATTACTTAATAGTAGAGACAGATAGAAACCTTGAGGGATAGGGAGTCGTGTTAAAAGTGAAAACTAACAAATATAGTAATAAAAAAGACGAACAAATTTGTGCTTATCAAAGTGTTAATTATAAAGACAAAGGAAATACGAGTAGTTAGATGCAGAAATATTAGCGGTAATTTATGGGCTAAATAACTTTAGATTCTATATATTAAATAAATCAAAAATATTATTAAGAACAAATTGTGAAGATATAGTAAAATTTAATCAAAAATAAATAAAAATAATAGTAGTAAAATAAGATAGCTAAATATCCTAGAAGTCACCTCTATTTATAATATTGTATTAGAACATATAAAAGAAAAAAAGAATAACATGGCAGACTAGCTTAGTAGACTGATTATACAGAAAAACTAACATTTCTTATTTCATCATGAACGTAGGGAAGGGAAAAGGCAAGGTTGATGCTTTGCCTTCTCAAGACAATTATACCAAAGACAGGTGTCTACAGACCATATTGAGTAATACATATTTTAGACTAAAGACAATGCTCAAACACCAAAGACTAGAAAGGATGTGGTTCGATATGCAAAGTTTAATATGCTATCCACTATCTAATATGACTTTCAAACTAAAAGATGATGCAAGAATAGATAAGCAACAAACATACTTGATGGACTACTTATGGATATTCTATAATAAGATGCCCCGAGATAATAGTTATTTTATTTTAGTATTAAATGCGTTAAGCTATTTTTTTATAGACAAATATCAAGACAAGAGATTTAAAATTTATGTTGTTATAAAGGGACAAGTGCAGGGAGTATTTCAGACATGAATAGAGGTAGTAAATGCAATAAAAAAATTGTGCAACACCTCTTTTCAAAGGCTTTAATGATCCTACAGAAGCATTAGATTACACTTGAAGAAATCTAGGATCTAACTATTATATTACCCCAGCTCTCAAACCAAATACTAAAAAAAATCAGTATAACATACAAAAAGAAAGACGATTATTTTCTATGACCATTGTTCAACTATGACATAGGCTTTCAAGAGACTAAACCAAGCAAATAAAACCTTAGCCATATGAAGAGAGGTTTCCCTTTCGAAAGTTTCCATAAAAGTTGTTAGCTACTGGTAGAGATATAGAAATTTAAACACTATTACTCACACCTTTTTTTTAGAAACAAGAACAAATTGAGAAAATAAAAACACTTATGCTCACACTATATGCTTACACTCTGACTTCTTTTTGCTTTGTCTTGCTCTATCTGATGGCTTGGGTATTTATAGGTATTCAACAGACTTCAAAATTAAATTTCAAATGAGTTGAAGGATTTTTTAGCCTGTCAAGTATAGTGGCCCCATCGTTACATGGCTTTGTCAAAGTTTCTTTTTTATCCATCATCCACTTGTCGTCCACTTTATACCAATCATTTATTTTATTGCATCACCGCTTACATCATTTTTCTTATCTTCTTTTGTCTTTACTTACATAAAAAATCTCAAGTGTCTAAATTTTTCACCATTGCTCACATCAAATCATCTCTAGTGTCTAAATTATGTAATGCTATTGAGTCAAAATTCATTCATGAGTCATCATCTTCGTTAGGGTCTTGGGCAAATTAATCTATTGCAGGATCATATTCCTCATTTTCTGAATCTATCATCCTGGGTCTTAGCTCTGGTTCTTGATTTTCTAAGATTATTTATTTTGTTTTTTGATTTAACAGTTTTCTAACTGTCTATGTTATCATCTGTTGCATTCTTTTATCATTGTTCTTTTTTTCTTAGTTAAAAAGCTTTTATTTTTTCTAGCTTGGATGTATTTTCTTACTTTGTCTAAAAAATAGCTAGAAGAATTCATACACTTTTCAACAAAGTGCAAGCCATTAACTAATTTGATATGTCTTTATCGTTACCATTTGAAATAGACTAGCTGTATCAGAACCAGAGCTAAGACCCAAGATGAAAAATTTAGAAAATGAGGAATATGATCATGCAATAGATCAATTTGCCATGTGTTTTCAAATATGATATAAAGTCCTAGCACGCCTATTTCTTAAAAAAAAGTTGTGAGTAATAGTGTGTAAATTTCTAAATCTCTACCAATAGCTAACAACTTTTAGGGAACTTCTGTAAGGAAAACCTCTCTTTTTTCTATGTCATGTAAGTAGTTATAAAGATCATTGCACTTTCTCCCTAATATGAAAATATATATGTTTGTTATATGTATTATCGATATGATCATTGTATGTTGTTTATCTCTTTACTCTTAGTATATGGTTAGTCTCTCAATGTTTAGTAATAATGATGAATTAATCTATAAATTCTTAGGGAATTAAGAAAGTCCTAAGAGATTAGAAAGGACTTCATATTTTTCGAGGGTGTGATTAAATAAGGAGTTGCTAAATATACAAACTAAAGAGAAGGATATGAACGGGCTATTAAATTTTTTATGAAAAGAATGTTAAGCAGGGAGAAAATACATTGATCTTAGTACAACACATGACTGGATATTTTGAAAGAGGGAGTACTGAGTAGAATTTTACATCATATTTGAAAACA
>NW_025842548.1:196264-211367 GCF_002878395.1 Capsicum annuum | reverse complement strand
CCTAAGAGATTAGAAAGGACTTCATATTTTTCGAGGGTGTGATTAAAGAAGGAGTTGCTAAATATACAAACTAAAGAGAAGGATATGAATGGGCTATTAAATTTTTTAAGAAAAGAATGTTAAGCAGGGAGAAAATACATTGATCTTAGTACAACACATGACTGGATATATTGAAAGAGGGAGTACTGAGTAGAATTTTACATCATATTTGAAAACACACGCTTCATGCATTTGAATTTACCATTATCTGAATTTACAGTCAAATTTACTCAATACTTTTCTTCGTTTAATTCTATTTATTAGTTCTATTTTATCTGGTAACTTATATCAATCTATTATTTTATTATTAGTAAGTCTCTTATAATTTATTACCATTCTTTCTTTTCCTCTTACTATTTCACTATAGTTTTTTACCATGAAAGTTGTTGACCTATGTCTTGATTTCGACCTTCTGATTACTCCTAAATCTAATATTTCATTAATTTGTTCTTTGAAATCTTTCAAATCTTGATTAGTTGATTCTATTGATGCCTTTTTTATTGCATATTCCAGATTAACTATTTCCAATTTATAGTTTATTTGGTTGGAATCTCAATGCTTCAAGGGTCTTTCGCCAATTATTTTTAATTAATCTAAAATTTGTATTATTTTTTCTAGGTCTTTTTGATGTTTTATTATTCCTATTTGTTGCATACCTTTCTTGAAATTGTATAATCTGTATTTATATTTATTAGAGTGTATTCTTTTTCTAACTCATCTATATTCAATAACACTTGTATTTCTTTCTATATTGATATTGTTTTGTTATTTTTAAGCCTACAATTTTCTCCTTTATCACATTCTAATAGATTATTGGGG
Source organism: Capsicum annuum (assembly GCF_002878395.1). Lineage (NCBI taxonomy): Eukaryota > Viridiplantae > Streptophyta > Magnoliopsida > Solanales > Solanaceae > Capsicum > Capsicum annuum. The sequence continues at coordinate 210,509 of NW_025842548.1, read as the reverse complement.
TTTATTTCATTTGAGTTGTTTATTTCTTATTCAATTGATCTCTTTTTAAGATAGCAGTATTTAGTTAGGGTAGGTATTGTTGTTACCGAGGTCTGAGTAATATTTTTGGATAATATAACCTCGTCTCTAGTGAGGAGACAACTCCCATTATTCTGTAATAAAAAGTCTAATCCTAACACAAAATCTACTCTAACCCAGATGCAACATGGTCGATAGAACAAAAAATACAACATGTAATGGATATATTATAAGAAAAATATACAAACATACAAATACAGAAAAAGTTAAAACAAAATGAGACAAATTTCTGTAAAAGTATATATACTACACAAAATTATGATCAAGATTACCAAAATAAAAATTATAAGAAATCTAAACGGGGTTATCATATTCACATTTTACAAAATATTCTTTCACTTCATAAAGTCTAGATTTCCAATTTTACAGCCTTTGTATTTACACTTTTGGTTGTTATTTATCTCATACATGGCTTCTGCTTTTATTATAACATTGTTTACCTCAAAATTATCTTCCTCTATCATTTCTATATTCATGTATTCAGTGTTTTCGCTTTCTTCAAATGCTTCAACAATTTATTTTGTATTTGTATATTTATAATCGGTAAATCTAACTGAGGTTTTTCCTTTATTATTTGTATACATCAAATGATCATTAGGCATAAGTATATTCTTTTTGCTAAATTTTTTATAAGTTCCATTCTAATCGGATATATTCCTCTGAATTTATTTTTAATGGTTTTATTAGTCTTATACCTTATTTCTAATTAGGCATACTACACCTTCTACCTTAAGTTTAAATTTAGTATCACTATTTGTAACAAGTTTACCTACAAAACCTATACATTATAATAAATTATTTTCATTATTCATTTTTTCATATCCTTTAGTCTGTATACCTATTTTAATATATTTTCCAAATTCTAACGAGTTTAACATTGTTCACCTCAAAATTATCTTCCTCTATCATTTCTATATTCATTTATTCAGTGTTTTCGCTTTCTTCAAATTATTCATCAATTTCTTTTGTATTTGTATATTTATAATTGGTAAATCTAACTGAGGTTTGTCCTTTATTATTTGTATACATCAAATGATCATTAGGCTTAAGTATATCCTTTTTGCTAAATTTTTCTAAGTTCAATTCTAATCCGACATATTCCTCTGAATTTATTTTTAATGATTTCTTTAGTGTTATACCCTTATATTCCCTTAGGCTTACTATGTCTTCTTGTTTGATTTTTTTATAAGGCCTTCTCATTTAATCTAGGTGCGCAAAAATCTTTAGGCTCTGATACCAATATAACGTAATACAACAATATAATGAAATAAAAAGTAATGTAAATAAAAGTATAATGTAATACACAATATAGTGTAATATAACAATATAATATAATATAATATAATATAATATAATATAATATAATATAATATAATATAATATAATATAATATAATATAATATAATATAATATAATATAATGTAATGTAATAAAAAGTAATGTAATAACAAGTTATGTAAATAAAAGTATAATGTAATAAACTGAATAAATAGAAACCTAGACTTTTCTGAAGTGAAAGAACATTTTGTAAAATTTGAATCAAGAACAGATAATTGTGGATGTAGAAATAAAATGACGAATGAAATACAGAAAGAAAAAGATTTGGAAATAATTTATAATAAAGACAAAGTAAAAAGTATGAAAGAATTAATAGAAATTGAATCAAGTAGTTCAAGCCCTTTCAAAAGGACAACCTCAATCCAGAGAGTACAAATTAGTATAGGTAATTTACCAAGACATATGATAAATCCTAATGAAAAGACAAAGAATATAAAAATCAAAGAAAAAAGAATGCCAATAGAAAAACCTATTAGACTACAAGAGGGTGGAAATAAAGGAAAAATCTTAAACATAGCAACACATGATTCCTAGTTATGAAACTCGGTACTAGATATATGGAAAGGTATAGTTGTAGCCGGCTATATACAATCTAATCAAGAACCAGATGTAGAAATCATGTATAGGTGTATGGAAACGTTTTTAGCAGAGTCCACTAAAGGTTTTTGGGAAGCATATAAGCTAGAATTTCTCAGAGACTTTCAAGGATTAGTAAGTATGGGAGCTAATCCATACAATTTTACAAATAAAGTACATAGTTTTATAACAGAAGAAGACCCAAATAGTGCACTAGAAACCATACATAAGAATTCACTAATAAAACTAGAACAATTAAGTATAAGTAGTTGGTTTAAAATCAAAGAATTTCTAAATGATTATTTCTACTATTGTATTACTAGTGGAAATGCTTTTGTTCAGAGTTTAGGAAAGAAACTTTTTAATAAACTACCAGGAGCCTTAGGTAGAGAAATAGAAGAAAATGGTATAAAAGAGAAGGAGTAATACAAAATTCAGATGCAAAATGGTCGACGGGACACAAAATACATGTAATGAAAGTATTATAAGAAAAATATACAAGCATACAAATACAAAACAATTAAAAAAATGAGACAAATTTCTGTAAAGTATATATACAACCCAAAAATATGATTGAGATTACCAAAAAAAAATCTATAAGAAATGTAAACGGGATTATCATCCTAGGAATAAATATTAATTAAGGAAGTCTTTAGCAAGAAAACCATACTTAAACAAGTAGAGACATGTAAGAAAATATAAAAATAATAGGAATTATAAAAATAGACTTGAATATTTTACATGTGGAAGCATAGATCATTTAGCAAACACTTGTGTAAAATGAAATAATAGCAGGACGAGGAATGCTCAATTAATCGAAGATTTTTGAGAAACCTTAATAGATGTAGATGAATATATGTCAGATAATGAAAGCATATATTCCATAATAAGTATAGACGCATATGAAGAATATAAAAAAAAAATCCTCAGACTTCGAAGGAGAAGAATTAATAAATGAAATAGAATAAGAAAAATTAGATTTTAAAGAATTAGACAATCATGACTTCACCAATATTATATAGGACTGTGAACACAAATTCGAAAAAGGTAGAGGATTGGATAGTAATCAATGCTTTATGTTCTATTGGTATCTAAGTAAAAGGAAAAGAGTAAAATGTAAGAATGGTTACATAGAAGGATGTATTCCTGGTGTAGAAAAAATCTCAAAATTAAAAATAACAGGAGATATTTTAGCCAGTCATAAGACTATAAGTAATTCAACAGAAATAAAGATATTACAATTAGTAGAAAGAGTAAACATGCTAGAAATAAAATTAAGAAAAATCAGAAAAGGAAAAAGAAACAGTTACTGAGGAAGAAGAGCAGATGAGTACCTCATTCGAGGAATTTGGATTGATATGCAATCAGGACAAAAAGATCGGTTCCATAAAAATTTTAGCAAGATAAAAAATTTAAGATTATAAAATAAAGACTCTAGCCGTAGTAGATTCAAGATGTACAAAAAGTATACTAAATAAAAGAGTTTTATCATAATTTGTTAAAAGAACTACTAAACTACAAAAGTCCATGCAGTTGGATGGATCTTTTAATATTTATAGACATTATGTGCCTAGAGCAATGATAAGTTTTTAATACTTGTGATATCTTTTAAAAGCCCTCATATAAGCTTGATTGAATATGGGTAAGTGACTTAAATATTAGAGTACATTTTGTGTTAGGATTAAACTTTTTACTATAGAATAACGAGAGTTGTCTCCTCACTAGAGACAGGGTTATATTTCCAGAAATATTACTCAGACCCCGGCAACAATAATACCTACCCCAACAAACTACCGCTATCTTAAGGAAAGATCAGTTGAATCAGAAATAAATAACTCAAATGAAATAAACCCTAACAATTCATCAGAGTGTGATAAAGAAAAAAATTATAGGTGTAAAAATAGCGAAAAATATCAATACATGAAGAAATACAAGAGTTATTGAATATAGATGAGTTAGGAAAAAGAACACACTAATAAATATAGATACAGAATTATATAATTTCAAGAAAGGTATGCAACAAATAGGAATAATAAACAATCAAAAAGACCTAGAAAAATAATATAAATTTTAGAAGAATTAGAAATAATTAGCGAAAGAGCCTTGAGGCATTGGGATTCCAACCAAACAACCTGCAAATTGAAAATAATTAATTCAAAATATATAAAATAAATGACATTAATAGAATCAACTAATTAAGATTTCAAAGATTTCGAAGAACAAATTAAAGAACTATTCAAATTAGGAGTAATTAGAAGGTCAAAATAAAGACATAGGTCAATATCTTTCATGGTATAAAACTATAGTGAAATAGTAAGAGGAAAAGCAAGATGGTAATCAATTATAAGAGACTTAATGATAATATAATAAGGGTGGATATAGGTTACCAGATAAAATATAACTAGTAAATAGAATTCAAGGAGGAAAAGTATTTAGTAAATTTGACAGTAAATTTGGATATTGGCAAATTAAAATGCATGAAGAATGTATAGAATGGATGACCTTTACTTGTCCTGAAGGTCATTTTGAATGGTTAGTCATGCCATTTAGGCTAAAAATAGAGCCGCCAATATTTCAAAGAAAAATGGACAGTATTTTTGGAGATTATAGGAACTTTATACTAGTTTATGTGAATGACATTCTAGTTTTTAGCAATAATATTAGGGAACATTTTGGACATTTGCAAAAGGTTTTTAAACTTTTTGTAGGCAATCAAATTATAATTAGTAATAAGAAAATAGAATTATGTAAAAGTAGTATAAACTTCCTAAGAGTAGTCATTGGGGATGGAAGAATAAAACTAAAACCTCATATAAAAAAAAGGTTTTAGAAATGCTAGATAAGTTAGATAAAATAAAAGATTTACAAAGATTTTTGGGGCTACTAAATTTTTCAAGAAATTTCATTAATGACCTAGGAAACGTAGCCAGTCCGTTATATTCAAAAACAAGATCCACAGGACAGAAAAATTTGAATACAAAAGAAATAAAATTAGTTCAAAAACTTAAAAATATGGTACAAGAAATCCTAGACTTGGATATGCCACTAGAAATAGATTACTTAATTGTAAAGATAAATGCAAGCCTTGGCGAATGGGAAACTGTGTTAAAAGTGAAAACTAACACAGCGATAAAAAAGACGAACGAATTTGTGCTTATCAAAGTGGTAAATCTAAAGAGAAAGGCAACATGGGTATTGTAGACGCAGAAATATTAACGGTAATTTATAGGCTAAATAGCTTTAGACTCTATATATTAAATAAATCAGAAATATTAGTAAGAACAGATTGTGAAGCTATAGTAAAATTTTATCAAAAAATAAATGAAAAAATAGTAGTAATGGAAGATGGCTAAATTTCCCAGATGCCACCTCAATTTATAACATTGTATTAGAACATATAAAAGGAAAAGATAATAACATGGTAGATCAACTTAGTTGACTAATTATACAGAAAAACTAACATTTCTTATTTCAGCATCAATACGGGGAAGGGAAAAGGTCAGGCTGAGGCTTACCCTTCTCAAGACAATTATACTAAAGACAGGTATCTACAGACCTCATTGAGTAATACATATTTTAGAACATAGACAATGCTCGAACTCCAAAGACTCGAAAGGATGTGGTTCAGTATGCAAAGTTTAATATGCTATCAACCATCCAATATAACTTTCAAACTAAAAGTTGATGTAATAATGGATAAGATAAAGACATGCTTGATAGACCACTTATGGATACCTTATAATAAGATGCCCCAAGCTAACAGTTATTTCATCTCAGTATTAAATGCATTAAGATATTATTTTACAGATAAAAATCAAGATCAGAGATTTAAATTTTATGTTGTTATACAGAGACAAGTGCAGAGAGTATTTCAGACATAGATAAAGGTAGCAGACATAATAAAAGACCATACAACACCTCTTTTCAAAGGTTTTAATGATCTTACAGAACTATTATATTACTGTAAAAGGAATCTAGGATCTAACTATTATATTACCCCAGCTCTCAGACCAACTACTCAAAACATAACCCAATATAATATACAGAAAGACATAGACAAGATAATTTTTTATGATTATTGTTCATCTATGACAGAGGATTTGAAGAGATTAAACGAAGAAAATGAAAACCTTAACCAAGAAAAGAGTCTTATACGAGAAAAAGAAAAAATGCTAGAACATATAAGAATCTTACAAAACAAAATTCTTCATTTTGAATTATCTCAATAGACCCATGAAACCCAAAATATTATTTAAAAGAGTTGTCTAGTGCATTAAAAATGGATAAGAAGGATGTACATTTCCCAACATATTTAGAAAGATCTACTTTACCGGATAGAGATACAACTTGTACAGTTCAAATGGTAACTGATAAAGATGGATCAAATCCATTAATGGCTTGCACTTTGCCAAAAAGTGTACGAATTCTTCTTACTAGTTTTCATACAAAGGAAGAAAATACATCCAAGTCAAAAAATAAAAGGATTTTACCGAAGGAAAAAGAAAAATCATCAAATAATGCAACATATGATAGTAGAGATGGTTAAAATACTTTTAAATGAAAAAACAAAAAATGTGATCTTTGAAAAACTAGAACCAGAGCCAACACCCAGGATAAAAGATTCAAAAAATGAGAAATATGTTCCTACAATGGATTAATTTGTCCATGACCCAAACGAATATGATGACTCATGAATGAGTTATGACTAAGTAGCATTACACAATTCAGACACTTGAGAGAATTTTATGCAACCAGTAATGAATAATTTAGACATTTAAGATAATTTTACATTGCAAAGACGAAAGACAAAAGAAGATAAGAAAAATGGCATAAAAAGTGATGCAATAAAATGAATGGTTGGTATAAAGTGGATGACAAGTGGATGATGAATAAAAAAGAAACCTCAACAAAGCCATGTGATGTTGGGGACAACAAATGTACCCGACAGACTAAAAGATTCTTTAAGTAATTTGAAATTCAATTTTAAATTTCGTTGAATGCCTATAAATACCCAAGCCATCAGACAGAGCAAGATATAGCAAAAATAAATTAGAGTGTAAGTATATAGTGTGAGCATAAATGTTCTTATTTTCTCAGTTTGTTCTTATTTCTAAAAAAATGTGTGAGTAATAGTGTGTAAATTTCTAAATCTGTTCCAGTAGCTAACAACTTTCAGGGAAACTCCCAAAAAGGAAACCTTTCTCCATCCTAAGTCATGTAAGTAGTTATAAAGATCTTTGTACTTTCTCCCATAATATGTAAATATATATGTTTGTGATATGTTATTTTGATATGATCATTGTATGTTGTTTATCTCTTTAACCTTAGTATATGGTTTGTCTCTCAATGTTTAGCAATAATGATGGATTAATCTGTAAATTTCTAGGGAATTAACAATGTCCTAAGAGATTAGAAAGGACTTTGGTGTTGTCCCAGGATGTGATTAAAGAAGGAGTTGCTAAATATACAAACTGAAGAGAAAGTAATGAATGGGGTACTATATTAAAAGAAAGAGTGTTAAATAGTGAGAAAATACAAAGATCTTTAGAAATACTTACACAACTTAGGACGAAGAAAGGTTTCCCTTTTGGGACTTCCCCTAAAAGTTGTTAGTTACTAGTAGAGATTTAGAAATTTACACACTATTACTCATACATTTTTTCAAGAAACAAGAACAAACTAATAAAATAAGAAATCTTATGGTCACAGTATATGCTGACACTTTAACTTTTTTTTGCTTCGTGTTGCTCTTTCTAATGGCTTGGGTATTTATAGGCATTCAGAGGACTCAAAATAAAATTTCAAATTACTTGAAGAATTTATTAGCCCGTCGGGTAAACTTATAGCCCTATTGTCGCATGGCTTTGTTGTAGTTTTTTTTTCCATCATTCTCTTGTCATCCACTTTATACCAATCATTTATTTTATTGCATCACTGCTTATGCTGTTTTTCTTTTCTTTTGTATTTCGTTATTGCTTATGTAAAATCATATCAAGTGTCTAAATTGTTCATCATTGCTTACATAAAATTATGTGAAGTGTCTAAATTGTGTAATTCTACTAGGCCGAGACTCATTCCTGAGTCATCATCTTTATTTGGGTCTTGGGTAAATTGATCCATTACATGACCATATTTCTAATTTTAAGAATCTTTCATCCTTGGTCATGGCTTTGGTTCTGGATTTTTTAATATAAGTTCTTTTATTTTTTCATTTAAAAGTTTTCTAACCATCTCTGTTGTCATTTGTTGTATTTTTTATCATTTTTTCCTTAGGTATAAACCTTTTATTTTTTCTAGCTTGGATGTATTTTCTTTCTTTGTCCGAAAATTAGCTAGAAGAATTCATACAAGTTTTGGCAAAGGCCAGTCATTAACGAATTTGATACATCTTTATCAGTTACCACTTGAACTAAACTAGTTGTATCTCTATCTGATACAGTAGATCTTTCTGTATTCGTTGGGAAACGTACACCCTTCTTATCCATATTTTAATAAGATATAGAACTTTTTGAAATAGTATGTAGGGTTTTATAGGTCTGTTGAGATAATTCACGATAAAAAAAATTTTCTTGAAGGATTCTTATATATTCTAGCATTTTTTCTTTTTCTCGTGTGAGACTCTCTTTTTCTTGGCTAAGGTTTTCATTTGCTTGGTTTATTCTCTTGAAAGCCTATGTCATAGTTGAATAGTAGTTGTAGAAAACTATCTTGTATGTGTCTTTCTGTATATGATACTGGTTTTTTGAGTATTTGACCAGAGAATAATAGCTTAATGCATTTAACACTGAAATGAAATAACTGTTATCTTGGGGCATCTTATTATATGATATCCATCAGTTGTTTTTCAAGCATATTTGTTGGTTATGTACTATTGCATAAGCTTTTAGTCTGAAAATCGTATTGGATGGTGGATAGAATATTAAACTTTGAGTACCGAACCACATCCTTTCTAGTCTTTGGTGTTCGAGAATTGTCTATGGTCTAAAATGTATATTATTTAATAAGGTCAGTAGATACCTATCTTTGGTATAATTATCTTGAGAAGGTGAAGCCTCAGCCTTGCCTATTCCCTTCCCTACGTTCATGCTAATATAATAAATGTTAGTTTTTCTGTATAATTAGTCTGCTAACCTGATCTGTCAAGTTATTATCTTTTCCTTTTATATATTCTAATACAATATTATAAATTGAGGTGGTTCTAGGAAATTTAGCCATCTTCTTTTACGACTATTCCTTTCATTTATTTTTGATAAAATTTTGCTATAGTTTCACAATCTGTTCTTACTAATATTTCTAATTTATCTAATATATAGTGTCTAAATCTATTTAGTCCATAAATTACCGTTAATATTTCTGTGTATATACTACTCATATTCCATTTCTCTTTATATTTACCACTTTGATAAGCACAAATTCGTTCATCCTTTTTATCACTATATTTGTTAGTTTTAACTTTTAACATGGCTCCCCATCCTTCACGGCTTCCATCTATCTCTACTATTAAGTAATTTGTTTCTAGTGGCATAGACAAGTCTAGAATTTCTTGTACCATGCTTTTAAGTTTCTGAACTAATTTTATGTCTTCTATATTAAAATTTTTCTGTGGATCCTGTTTTTGAATAGAATGGACTGGCTACCTTTCCTAGGTGTCTAATGAAGTTTTTTTGCATAATTTAGTAGCTCCAAAAATCTTTGTAAATCTTTTGTTTTATCTAACTAATCTGGCATTTCTAAAACCTTTTTTGCTATATGAAGTTGAAGTTTTATTCTTTCATCCCCCATGACTACTCCTAGGAAGTTAATACTATTTTTACATAATTCCCTTTTCTTTTTGCTAATTATAATTTCATTATGTACAAAATATTTAAAAACCTTTTTCAAATATCCTAAATATTCCCTCATATTATTACTAAAAACTAGAATGTTATCTACATAACTACTATAAAGTTCCTATAATCTCCAAAAATATTCTCCATTTTTCTCTGGAATATTGGGGGTGCTACTTTTAGCCTAAATGACATTAACCATTCAAAATGACCTTCAGGACAAGTAAAGGCCGTCCATTCTATACTTTCTTCATGCATTTTAATTTGCCAGTATCAGAATTTAGAGTGAAATTTACTAAATACTTTTCTCCCTTGAGTTTTGTTTTGTCTGGTAACTTATATTCATTCATTATTGTATTATCATTAAGTCTCTTATAATTGATTACTATTCTTGCTTTTCCTCTTACTATTTTACTATGGTTTCTTACCATGAAAGTTGCTGACCTATGTATTGATTTCGACCTTCTAATTACTCCTAATTCTAATAGTTCTTTAATTTGTTCTTTGAAATCTTTCAAATCTTGATTAGTTAATTCTATTGATCTCATTTTTATTGTATATTCTGGATTAATTACTTTCAATTTATAGGTTATTTGGTTGGAATCCCAATGCCTTAAAGGTCTTTTGCCAATTATTTTTAATTCATCTAATATTTTATTATTTTATCCAAGTCTTTTTGATCGTTTATTATTCCTATTTGTTGCATACCTTTCTTGAAATTGTATAATTCTGTATCCATATTTATTAGAGTTTATTTTTTTTCTAAATCATCTATATTCAATAACTCTTGTATTTCTTTATGTATTGATATTTTTTGCTATTTTTACACCTACAATTTTCTCCTTATTAGGGTTTATTTTATTTGAGTTTTTTATTTCTGATTCAATTGATCTCACTTTAAGATAGCGGTATTTAGTTGATGTAGGTATTGTTGTTACCGGGGTCTGAGTAATATTTCTGCATAATATAACTCCCTCTCTAGTTAGAAGACAACTCTCGTTATTCTAGAATAAAAAGTCTAATCCTAACACAAAATCAACTCTAATATTTAAGTCTCTTACCCCTATTCTATCAAGCTTATATGAGGGCTTGTAAAAGCTAGCACAAGTATTAACAAAATTTATCATTGCTCTAGGCACATAATGTCTACAAATATTAAAAGATCCATCCCTCTGGATGGATGTTTGTAGTTTAGGTAGTTCTTTTATCAGATTTATGGTAAAACTCTTTTATTTAGTATACTTTTTATACATCCTAAATCAACTAAGACTAAAGTCTCTATTTCATAATCTTGAATTTTTAATCTTGCTAAAATTTTTATAGTACTGATCTTTTTGTCCTCATTACATATCAATCCAAATCCCTCGAATGAGGTACTCATTAGCTCTTCTTCCTTAGTAACTGTTTCTTTTTGTTTTTTGATTTTTCTTAATTTTATTTATAGCTTATTTACTCTTTATTCTAATTGTAATATCTTTATTTCTGTCGAATTACTTATAGGCTTATGACTGTCTAAATTATCTCTTATTATTTTTAATTCTGAGATTTTTTCTACACAAGAAATACATCCATCTATGTAACAATTCTTACATTTTACTCATTTGCTTTTCCTTGGATACCAATGGCACATAAAGCATTGATTACTATCCAATCCTTTACCTTCTGCAAATTCTTGTTCATAGACCCATATAATATTGACTAAGTCATGATTGTCTAGCTCTATAAAATGTAATTTTTCTGATCCTATTTCATTTATTAATTCTTCTCCTCCAGAGTATGGGGAATTTTGTTTAGATTCTTTAGATGCGTCTATACTTATTATGGAATATATAATTTCATTATCTGACATATATTCATCTACATTTACTAAGATTTCTCGAAAATCTTCTATTAATTTAGCATTCCACGTCTTGCTAGTATTTCTTTTTGGACAAATGTTTGCTAAATGATATATGCTTCCATATGTAAAACATTCAAGTCTATTTTTATAATTCCTATTATTTATTATAATTTCTTACATGTCTCTGCTTGTTTAAATATGGTTTTCTTGCTAATGACTTCCTTAAGTAATATTTCTTCCTAGGAGGATAATCCTGTTTAGATTTCTTATAGCTTTTCTTTTGGTAATCTTGATCATAATTTTGTGTAGTATTTACACTTTTATAGAAATTTGTCTCATTTTATTTCAATTGTTTCTGTATTTTTATGTTTGTACATTTTTCTTGTAATACTTCCAATACATGTTGTATTTGTCGTCCTATCAACCATTTTGCATCTGGATATTGTATTACTCCTTCTCTTTAGTACAATTTTTCTTCTATTTCTCTGCCTATGGCTCTTGGTAGTCATTAGAAAGTTTCTTTCCTAAATTCTGATCAAAAGCATTTCCACTAATAGTACAATTGTAGAAATAATCATTTAGAAATTCTTTGATCTTAAACCAACTACTTATACTTAATTATTCTAGTTTTGTTAGTGAATTCTTCTGTAGGGTAACTAGTCCACTATTTGGGTCTTCTCCTGTTATTAAACTATGTACTTTATTTGTAAAATTGTATGGATTAGCTCCCATACTTACTAATCCTTGAAGGTTTTTGGGAAATTCTAGTTTATATGCTTCCCGCAAACCTTTAGTGGACTCTCCTAAAAAAGTTTTCAAATACCTATACATGGTTTTAGTGTCTAGTTATTGATTAGATTATATATAGTCCGCTACAACTATACCTTTCCATATATCTATTGCCGAGTTCTATAATTGGGATCATGTGCTACTATGTTTAAGATTTTTCTTTTATTTCCACCCTTTTGTAGTCTAATAGTTTTTTCTATTGACATTCTTCTTCCTTTGGGTTATATATTCTCTGTCTTTTTATCAAGATCTATCCTATATACCCTATGTCTTTGTAAATTACTTGTACTCATTTGTACTCGCATTGAGGTTGTCCTTTGGAAAGGGCTTGAACTACTTGATGCACTTTCCATTAATTCTTTCATACGTCCTACTTCGTCTATATTCTAAATTGTTTCTAAATCATTTTATTTCTGTATTACATTCTTAATTTCATTTCTATATCCATATTTGTTTGTTCTTAATTTACATTTTACAAAATGTTCTTTCACTTCAATAAAGTCTAGATGTCCAACTTTACAGCCTTTGCAGTTAAACTTTTGGTTGTTATTTATCTCATACATGGCTTCTTCTTTTATTATAACATTGTTTACCTCAAAATTATCTTCCTCTATCATTTCTATATTCATGTATTCAGTGTTTACGCTTTCTTTAAATTCTTCATCAATTTCTTTTATATTTGTATATTTATAATCGGTAAATCTAACTAAGGTTTATCCTTTATTATTTATACATCAAATGATCATTAGGCTTAAGAATATACTTTTTGCTAAATTTTTCTAAGTTCCATTCTAATCCGGCATATTCCTCTGAATTTATTTTTAATGGTTTCATTAGTCTTATACCCTTATTTCCCATTTGGCTTACTACATCTTCTACCTTAAGTTTAAATTTTGTATCACTATTTGTAGCAAGTTTACCTACAAAACCTATACATACTAATAAATTATTTTCATCATTCATTTCTTCATATTCTTTTGTCTGTCTACCTATTTTAATATATTTTTCCAATTCTAATGAGTTTATCATATAATCTGGGCTACAATAGAACAGTCCTCTATTACATGACATATCTACCTTTGTTATTCCTATTATAGATTTTTTTTAGTCTGACCATCTATTGTCATATATTGTAACAAATACTTTAGTTTCTAGATTTTTTCTAGTTAGTCCTTTTAGACCTATTACTATTAAACCCATATGCATAAGGCTCATATCCAACTTTTAAATTTCATGTAAAGGGTCTTGACTTATTAAGTTTATGCTACTACTAGTTTCTCTAATAACACATATTTGTTCTTCTCTATAATGCCTATATAATTTTGCCTGTGAAGAAAAAACTCCTACATTATATAATATTTTAGGATTTAATAATTTTAACTTATTTTGTTGGAAAATTTGTATATCTTGTTGTTCCTTTTGAAATCTTATTTGTTTGGTTGAGTATTCTATATCGTTTCTGATTCTTTGTAACTCTCACCTTAGTGCACTTATATGATCTGTATTAATAAATTCTCTTAATGCTAAGATATGTATTCTTTCTGATAGCTCTGGTGTTTCTATTACTTATAAATAATTTCTTAAAACCTTTTCTATTTTTAGAAATTCTTCTCTTCTTTTTTTTTCTCCATATAAGTACCAATAATTTATCTGTATTCTTTTAGAAAAGCTTTGTCTTCTCATTAATATCTTTTTTATATTGTTTTTGAATTTAAGATGTCCTACTAATTTATATTTTAGTCTAGATATTATGGTGATTAGATGATCTAGTCGTTGAGGATCTTCTTATAGTTATTTA
>NW_025842548.1:176937-193264 GCF_002878395.1 Capsicum annuum | reverse complement strand
ATCTAGTCGTTGAGGATCTTCTTATAGTTATTTAGACTTTTATATTCTACGTATAAACTATAAAAGTATAATGTGATAAACAATATAATGTAATAAACTGAATAAATATAAAATAGAAGATTGCTTGGAAGTAAATATGTAGATTTAAAGTGATTAAGCAATAATTTGGCATATGTTTTCAAATACGATATAAAATTCTACTCAGTACTCCCTCTTTCAAAATCTTCAGTCATGTGTCGTACTAAGAAGAATGTATTTTCTCCCATTTTAACACTCTTTTATAAAAAATTTAATACCCCATTCATCTCTTTCTCTTTAGTTTTTATATTTAGCAACTCCTTCTTTAATTGCACCCTGGGACAACACCAAAGTCCTTTCTAATCTCTTAGAACATTCTTAATTCCCTAGAAATTTACAGATTAATCCATTTTTATTGCTAAAAATTGAGAGACTAACCATATACTAAGGGTAAAGAGATAAACAACATATAATGATTATATCAACAATACATATCACAAACATATATATATTTACATATTAGGGAGAAAGTACAAAGATTCTTTTAAGTACTTACATGACTTAGGACGATGAGAGGTTTTCCTTTTAGGAGTTTCCGTGAAAGTTGTTAGCTATTGGTAGAGATTTCGAAATTTACATACTATTAATGTAATACCCCGTACTTCTACCTAGCTTGAAATCGTTGCAAGAATGTTAGAAACTTACTTTGAAAGATGAATCATTTTTTTACACATAGAATTTTTAAGATTTTCACTTTTTATCATGGGAAAAATTCAATTACCTTTCCAACAATACCAATTTGGTCCAAATAAGGTATTCGAGTAAAAAGTTATGGACATTTTACTCAGAGCTGTCAGAATTGCCTAGGTGCGACAGCCAGGTTGACTGACCGTCGATCTAGCGCTGGACCATCGATCTAGCGACAGACCATCGATCTAGCGACGGACCGTTGATCTAGCAATAGACCGTCGCAGCCAAGGCAGTTAGTCGAACCTTATAGATAAGGTGCGACGGATAGGTTAACGAACCATCAAACTTGCGATGGACCATCGCCCAAGATGTTGCTATAAGGTAGTGAGTCTTTTTTTGGTCCACCTATGATGGTCAAAATGACGGACCATCGAGCCAGTGATGGACCATCGCACAAGCCATCATGTGTCCTGTTCAGCAAATTTTAAATCATTTTTAAAGGGTATTTGGGTCTTTTTCCATTTGTTTTAACCCCTAATTATATCAGACCAAGGCTCCTAAATTCATTATTCATTCACAACATCAAATTAGGGTTTTCTCTCAAAGATAATCCTCAAGAACAATATCCAAATTTTTCTTCAAGAAACTAAGAGATTCAAGTTCTTCAAGTTCAAGAGCTTTAAGAAACTCACAACCCAGGTATGTCATATGTTGATTCATGGGTCCCTTTCACCCATGAAGCTCAAGAATGTCTTTTCAAAATCTAAAATTTATGTATTTCTGAATGTTCATGATTTAAATTGAATTAAAATTCATGTTCATGATGTTGTGGGATTTTGATTCATGTTTAAAATTACATATTCCAATGATTGACCCAAGGATGTGATGATTTGCATAATAATTATGATAAACCCTAAAATTTACACATTGATGGATGTATCCATGATTATTAGATGTGTTGATGATTGTATAACCAAAGCATGCTTTCTATGTGTTTGATTAAATACCTATGTGAAGGAAAAGTGACAATCTAGTATGATAATTTGAAATCCCCATTTATGTATAAGTTCATGCATGTTAAGTGTTTAATAAAATGTCTTAGTCAATGAATTATGATATATGTATAGCCATTGTGGTGATTTAGAACTTGTACTTCATGAAATCCTCATCTTATTATATTATGGATAGTTGATATTAGTCATGTATTCAAGAAAGTCATGCTTTGTCAGTTTCATGCTATCAAGTCCTGGGGGTAATTATGCACAACAATTAGTTGTGTGCCTAGAGCCAATGTCATGGTTTCAAGATACTCTCAGTCAAGCCATGATCGATAGAATTCAGCCAGTCTCATGACTTAGGAAAACTCAGTAATCTCAGTAGTATTCGGTCAGTCAACGGAACTCAGTTAACTCAGTTCGGTTAGTTCAGTTAATCATGTTCAATGTCTATTCAGATGGGAGTATAAATTAGCACCGAGCGAACCCAAGGATGGAAACCTACCTGTTATATGAGGTTGTGATTCTTAGAAGCAATCCTTGTATTCCAGAACTACATAGCCAGCCAAGGTTGTGACATCATAGCCTGTTATAGAAGGGCAGATGTGGTGGCTTAACCAGTTATATAAGGGTTCCCACCATTCTCACTAGAGATACCTATTATACAAGGGTTACTCATAGATTGTCCTTAACAGTGGTACGGTATTAACACCCTTCCCATTGGGTTTACAGATTGGACCCCAACTCAGCTATAATGACATATTAGGGACATGTCGATTAGATAACTACTTCCCATAATTTTAGTATAAAATCAGGACTGTTAGATCCAATTATTCAGTCTCAGTAATAGAACTCTGATAGTTTTACAGTATTCAGGACTGTCAGATAAAGTCTACTCAAAATAGTATGGAACTTAGCTAGTTCTATCAGAAACTAGACTATCAGATACAGTCACTCAGTATTAGTTATTTCAGTTATATAGTTACCAGTATCTCAAGTTATCATTACTTAGACTCAGTAATCATGTTATCACGAACTCAGTTACAGGTATTATGTATTCATACATGTACTCTCACGTTCATGTTATTCAGTCAGTTAGTATAGTTCATGCATGTGAACCCTTTGTATTCAGCATACCTCACATGCATACCAGTACATTCAAACGTACTGATGCAATTATGCTATGGTGTTTTATACCATTGGTTCGAAGCACGAGCATCAGTAGCATTCTAGTCTCAGCAGTTAGAGTTAGCAGTGAATCCTCATCCTTTAAGGACATTACCATTACTTTATTATCTCATTAAATAATTTATTTTAGTAGTTGGAGTTAGTTGGGGACATGTCCCATCAACTTCTTTATTCAGATAGTACAGTCAGTTAGAGGCTATTCAGACTACAGTATGTGCAGACTATTTATTCTAGTTGTTTTGGGTATTTCATACCCTCTCCAGATGTTATGTTTTATCAGTTATGTTATAGTTTTGAACCTTATGGCCTTTCATCCTTTATTTTCGCATTTATACAGTATATTATGCAGTGTACAGGTACAAATATCAGTCATGGGTTAGCTTGTGGTCCTTTGGGGTCATAAGCATCGTGTAGTATTCTGCGTACCAGATTCAGGGTGCTACAATTAATCATACCCTTTTTTGAGAAACAAGAACAAATTGAAAAAATAAGAACAATTATTCTCACACTATATGCTTACACTCTAACTTCTTTTTGCTTTGTCTTGCTCTTTCTGATGGCTTGGGTATTTATAGGCATTCGACAAACTTTAAAATCAGATTTCAAATTACTTGAAGAATTATTTAGCCTGTTGGGTACACTTGTGGGCCCCATCATCACATGGCTTTGTTAAAGTTTCTTTTTATCCATCATCCACTTGTCATCCACTTTATACTAATAATTTATTTTATTGCATCACTGCTTGCACCATTTTTTTTGTCTTCTTTTGCATTTCATCATTGCTTACTAAAATAGTCTAAAGTGTCTAAATTTTTAGACATTGCTTACTTAAAATCATCCAAAGTGATTAAATTACGTATGCTACTAATTTAAAACACATTCTTAAGTCATCATCTTCGTTTCGGTCTTAGGCAAATTGATCCATTGCAGGATCATATTTCTCATTTTTTGAATCTGTCATCCTGGGTCTTGGCCCTAGTTCTAGATTTTCTAATATCACTTCTTTCTTTTTTTCGTTTAAAAGTCTTCTAACCATCTCTACTATCATCTGTTGCATTTTTTTTATCAATTTTCTTTTTCCTTAGGTAAAAACCTTTTATTTTTTCTGGCTTGGATGTATTTTATTCCTTTGTCTAAATACTAGCTATAAGAATTCATACACTTTTTGGCAAAGTGCTAGCCATTAATGGATTTGATGTGTCTTTGCCAAATACCATTTGAACTGGACTAACTGTATCTCTATCCGATACAGTAGATCTTGCTATATTCAGGGGAATGCATACCCTTTGATAAGTGGTGAATTAGCCATTCATTTGCACTCAACATTTGTGGACATTACTATGTTTTTAATGAATAAGTGGGACATAATTGTGACTAAGTGCACTAATATTCACACTTTGTAGGAACACAGGATGAAAATAAAAATGTGTGGATATGAGCTGAAAAAGTACAAAAAAAGGAAAGAAGTGCAGTTTGAAGACCTTGAGCAAACATAGCTTTAGTTACTGTGATCGTGGTCCTCAAAATAGTGGTTGCGGTAGCTGCAAATAAGGACAGGATCCCATGATCGCGGCCTAGCAAAAAATACAGCCCAAGGGTAGAAATGTAAATTCATATAGTTGATCCCAAATTTCCTCTTGTAGACTCAAACCCCATCTCTTAAATGATTATTGAACCCATTCCCAGTTATTGGAACTGTCTACTCCTTAGTTTCCATTTTTGGAGGACATTTATTGTATTAATTTTTGGTGAAGAATACATTGGAGTAACTTCCAAGTTAAGGATTAGTTAACTCCCATTGAAGATTTGTTGAAGTTCAAAGTTTGAAGTAACATTCACTTAGTCTTTCATAAATCTAATCAGTGGAGATTATTGGATATATCTTACTTATTACTCTTATGGGTTGCTAGTTTTTCCTCTTGGGATTATGTTAGAATAAGGTGTATTTATGTGTGGGTCGTGATTCATTTGTGTATATGCTAATGTGTTGGTGTTAAGTTTTACTATTGATTGATATTTATGGGTGGAAGCCCTAAATACCCAAAATGGGTTTATGGGTGAAAACCCTAAGCTCTTGAAAACCCACACCATCCTTGAAAAATGGTCTGGGTAAACTTTAGGAACCCTCATCATCCTTGAAAGAGGGATATGGAAAACAAGGCAATATTTGACAATTATTGGGTTTAGTTTTCTAATTTTAACTATCTTAGATATAAGGATGATTATGAGGTTTACTAACCATTGGGTATCATCCTAGAAATAGGTGTGCCTAATTAAGGTATTGGGTAGCTTTAGTTAACACACTCATTAGGTATTCTAAAGAGTCAATGAGTGACACCTTTGAGGTTTTGTTGAAGGACTATCCTCAAGGTCTTTAAACCTAACCTACCACATCATCAATAATTAGAATTTCCATTAAATCATCATGTTCCCATGCATAACTTTCTCCTAGGAAAGCATAGTCCCAAAATTCATTTTAATTGATTATACTCTAATTATTTATAGCCCTAAATTAGTCCTTTAAAAGTCCATCTATATGTACTAGCTTTGACACTCACTCGATCTACCATTTTTACATATTTGTATCTTATATTTGAATTAAGTAAGTACTAACATTTTGAACTTACCCATTCTTTACTCACATTGTTCCTCGTGAATTCAACCCTGTCTCTTGTTGGGTTATTATATTGACAACGACGGTCTTGCATTTAATTTAACGTGTAAATTGAGCGTTATAAAAAATCCTATCCATTTTTGAATGAGATGGAGAACTCTTCGAAACAATCTGTTGGGTTTCATAGGTCTGTTGAGATAATTCAAAATGATGAATTTTGTCTTGAAGGATTCTTATATGTTCTAGCATTTTTTATTTTTCTCGTATGAGACTCTCTTTTTCTTGGATGAGGTAAAAAAAGAAAAATAATAAAAGAATGCAATAGATGATAGCAGAGACGGTTATAAGACTTTTAAATAAAAATATAAAAGAAGTGGTCATAGAAAATCTAGAACCAGAGCTAAGACCTAGGATGACAGATTAAAAAAATGAGGAATATAATCCTACAATGGATCAATATGCCCAAGACCCAAACGAAGATGATGACTCGGGAATGAGTTTCAACTCAGTAGAATTACACAATTGAGACACTTGAGATAAATTTATATAGGCAATGATGAACAATTTAGACACTTGAGATGATTTTACGTAAGTAATGACGAAAGATAAAAGAAGACAAGAAAAAAAGGCATAAATAGTGATGCAGTAAAATGAATGTCTGGTATAAATTGGTCGACAAGTGATGATGCATAAAAGAGAAACTTTAACAAAGTCATGTAGTAATTGGGCCCGTAAGTGTACCCAGCAGGCTAAATAATTCTTCAGGTAATTTGAAATCCGAATTTGAAGTCCGCTGAGTGCCTATAAATACCCAAGCCATGAGATAGAGAAAGGCAGAATGAAGAGAAGTTAGAGTGTAAGCATATAGTGTGAGAATAAGTGTTCTTATTTTCTCAGTTTATTCTTGTATCTAAAAAAAAAATGTATGATTAATAGTGTGTAAATTTCTAAATCTCTACCAGTAGCTAACAACTTTCAGGGAAATTCTCGAAAGGGAAACCTCTCTTCATCCTAAGTTATGTAAGTAGCTATAAGGATCTTTATACTTTCTACCTAAAATGCAAATATATATATATGTTTGTGATATGTATTGTTGATATGATCATTGTATGTTGTTTATCTCTTTATCCTTAGTATATGGTTAGTCTCTCAATGTTCACCAATAATGATAGATTAATCTGTAAATTCCTAGGAAATTAAGAATATTCTAAGAGATTAGAAAGGACTTTGGTGTTGTCCTAGGATGTGATTAAAGAAGGAGTTGATAAATATACAAACTGAAGAGAAAGAGATGAACGGGGTATTAAATTTAAAAAAAAAAAGTGTTAAACAGGGAGAAAATACATTGATCTTAGTATGATTCATGATGAAAGATTTTTAAAGGAGTACTGAGTAGTATTTTATATTATATTTGAAAACACACACCAAATTATTGCTTACTCACCTTAAATCTACATATTTACTTCCAAGCAATCTACTATTTTCTATTTATTCAGTTTATTACATTATACTTCAAGCAATCTACTATTTTCTATTTGTTCAGTTTATTACATCATACTTCAAGCAATCTACTATTTTCTATTTATTCAGTTTATTACATGATACTTTTATTTACATTACTTTTTATGACATTATATTATGTTATATTGTTATATTACATTATATTGATACTAATATAATGCAATATAACAATATAATGCAATAAAAAGTAATGTAATAAAAAGTAATGTAAATAAAAGTAAAATGTTATAAATTGAATAAATAGAAAATAGTAGATTGCTTGGAAGTAAATATATAGGTTTAAAGTGAGTAAGCAATAATTTGGTCTATGTTTCCAAATATGATGTAAAATCTTGACCTGTCTGTGAATGTTGGAAAAAAAATCCAAGGTTGTTTCTTGTTCTTTCTTTTTGAGGTGTTACTTCTATTTGTTTTAATTGCTCAATTAATTCATCTTTATTCTTGTATTAGCTAATTTTTTTTTGGAATAAACTTTTTCTCTAATTAGTTTTCTTAATTTCTATTAATTTCCAATAATAAGAGTATTATTGTGTTATTATGTTTTATTGCGTTTGTTCTTCCTGGGGGCTAGTAACTTGATAGTCCCTCTAGGTTTGGCTGAATTTGTTCTATTTTATTTAAAATTATTTAGCAAAATGGACCATTCATGTAAGAGATATTTCCTTTATTTGATCAATATCTCTTCTTATTTCTTGTAATGCTCTTTCAAGATTATTGTAAGACCCCGCAAAGTTCTAGTCATTTCAATCCTATATAGCATGCCAAAATACGTCCCAGACTTACAAAAATTCAGCAAAGTGTTAAGACTTAGAACCATTTTTAGCCTTCGTAATTGGATGACCTTATTTTTTATCTTTACGATCTTAGATTCATAATTTTTAAATTGATTCTTGATCATGGATGTCAACAGGTCTTATTGGGTGAGTTTCAAAATTTTTTAACATCGTTAAGTCATGTTTGGATGCCCAAAATAGTGCATCGATGCAATCAGGCTGCGACGCATTCATAATCGCGTCGACTATATCGACGCGTCGCATCGACAATTGTGTCAACACGATCGATGTGGTGCGTCGGGTATAGCATCACTGGAAAGTTTTAGTGTATTAACTTATAAGTTTTCAAGGGCATTTAGGTCCTTTTACCCTCACCCAATTCAGTTAATACACGAAATTAAGTATCCAAAGGGGCAAATTATATTCATTATTCACAAAATCCTCTCAGGTACAAGTCCTAGTTTCATCAAGCTCAAGATGATGTCCAAAGAATTCACCATAATTTCCACGTAATCAACAATCAAGGTATATTAGGAGTTCATCCTTGGATTTTCTTCCACCCTTGGAGTTCAAGAACCCTTTTCAATACTTGAATTATGATTCCCTTGTTATGAATTGAATTATGCTCATGTTTGTGTTTTTGTATGAATTTCAAGTTAAGATCTTGTATGAGTTTCATGCAATTATGTTAGCATATGTGTTGAATTATAAATCTTCCATGTCAAAACCCTTGAAATTGTAAGTTTATATTGTATTCATGATGCTTATGTGTTGCTCATTACCATCTACATTAATTATGTTCCCCAAGTGTTTGATAGAATGTCCATGTGAACATAATAGTGTATTCATGGTATGTTATCATGTGTTCTCATTCATGTACAAGTTCATGACCTCCAAGTGTTTAACAAAATGTCCCAGTGATTGAATTGTAAATAATTAACTATTGCAATATTTTCAAGATTGGTTATGTTTTAACATTGATGCTATCGAGTCCTGGTAGTATTTATTACTCAAAATCTAGCTATTTACTTAGTGATGGTACTTATAGAATATTCCTAGTAAAGATCAAGAACAGTAGTACGCAATTAGTAATAGAACTCTGTGAACTCAGTCCAATTCAGTCAGTCAACACAATCAGTGTCAGTTCAGTCAAGTCTAGTACAGTCTAGTGATCAGTTCAGTGCTGATTCAGTTGGGAGTAGGATTAAACACCGAGTAAAGCCAGGAATAAGGGAATTCCTGCCTGCAAACTGTTTGACCCTTAGTAGCAGTCCTTGCATTACAGAACTACGTAGTCAGCATAGGGTATACCGTCCTCCTGCCAGATAGTGTTGACACCATCATATAAATTTCATGATATCTTTACCAAATTAGGGTTGACCCAGCATTTTTAGTATCCCATGATAAAGTGCTAACACCTTTCCAACTGGGGTCATAGGTTGGACCCTAACTCAGTCTCTATCGGGGTATGTTGGTTAGATGAACACTCCCATAGTTACAGTTTCAATCTCAGTATTCAGTAAAGAACTCAGCCAGTGCTACAGAACCATGGCTATCAGTTATCAGTTACTCAGTTATCAAAATTCAGTACTCAGTTTCAGTATAATCTCAGATACATGATGTATATCTATATGAACAGTATTGCATGTTCAGTATTTACAGTTTTGCATGTACACTTATCCAGTTATATCATGATGTTCATTTAGTCAGTTATCATCTCATGTATATAAATCCATGTATATCAGCCTTACTTAACTTTGAATACTATTACATTCTACGTACTGACGTATACTCTCTCTTTGTGCTATGATGTCTCATATCATAGTTTTGGATGCTCAGCATCTCATATCATAGGCTCTGAAGTATGGTAGAAACCATCAGGGTGTCTATAGAGCTGGCAGTGATATATGTTTTGGATGTGGCAAGACAGGCCATAGGATCGGAGAGTGTCCTCAGGTGTGTTCACACAGTCAGCATAGCCATCCCTCAGCTCAGTTCGATCGCCTGTCTCAGCTGGGTGTCGCTTCTAGTTCCACCAGTGGGCAACCCCCAAATAAGCTTTATGCACTTCAATCCCAATAGGAGTAGGAATACTCTCTTAATGTGGTCAATAGTATAATACATTTGCTAGATCTAGGAGCTTCTTTGTCCTTTTCAACTCCTTATGTAGATGTTGACTTCAGAATCAATCCTGAAATCCTAGCAGAGCCTTTCTCAGTCTCTACCCAGTAGGTAAGTTTATCATAGCTCGAAGGGTATACAGAAATTGTCTAGTTATGGTGTCTCAGAAAGTTACTTCACCAAACTTAGTAGAGTTAGAGATAAAGGATTTTGAAATCATTCTTGGCATTGATTGGCTCCATTCATGCTATGCTTTAGTTGATTGTAGAAATAGAGTTCTCTATTACCAGTTCCTGAATAAACCTGTCCTAGAATTGAAGGGTTGTATCACAGCACTTAAGGGTTAGCTTGTTTCATACCTTAGAGCGAGAGAAATAATATCCAAGGGGTATGTTTATCATCTCATTTGAGTTAAAAATTCTAGTTTTAAGACTCCTAATCTTGATTCAGTTTTAGTCGTAAGTAAATTTCCAGATGTGTTTCCTGAATATCTTCCTGGAGTTCCCCCCGAAAGGGAAATTGACTTTGGAATAGACCTTCTTCCTGATAATCAGCCCATTTCTACTCTGCCATACAAAATGGCTTTAGCTAAACTTAAAAAGTTGAGAGAACAATTGAATAATCTTTTAGATAAGTGATTTGTCAGGCCTATCATCTCCTCGTGTGGCGTACCAGTTTTATTCGTGTGTAAGAAAAATGGTTCTCTTAGAATGTGTATTGGCTATCGTTAGTTGAACAAAGTCACCATCAAGAACAAGTATCCACTTTCTAAAATTGATGACTTGTTTGACCAACTTTAGGATGCCAGTTACTTTTCTATGATAGACATCAGATAAGGCTATCATCAGCTCAGAGTTAAAGAATGTGACATTCTAAAAATAGCTTTTAGAACTTAGTATGTTCACTTTAAATTCCTAGTCATGTCATTTGTTGGACATGTTTACCATAGTCTTTATCGATGATATTTATGTCTACTCCCACAGTGAACATGATCATGCAGACCATCTCAAAATAGTATTACAGACTCTCAAAGCCCATTAGTTATTTGCCAAATTCAGTAAATACAAATTTTGGCTAAGGTCAATAGCTTTTGTTGGTCATATCATTTTTGGTAATGGCATTAGAGTTGATCCTCAAAAGACCTAAGCACTGACAAACTGGCCTAGACCCATCTCTCCGTTAGATATCAGGATTTTCTTGGGTTTGGCTAGTTATTACCGATGGTTTGTTGAAGGATTTTAGTCTATTGGATCTCCCATGTCAAGATTGACTCAGAAGAAAGTTAAATTCCAGTGGTCAGATTCTTATGAGAAGAGTTTTTAGGAGTTGAAGACTCGACTCACTACAGCCTCAGTTTTGACTTCGCCAGATGGTTTGGATGGATTTGTTGTGTATTGTGATACTTCCAGAGTTAGTTTGGGTGTTTTTTGATGTAGAGGGGTAAGGTGGTTGACTATGCCTCTAGATAGATTAAGCCACATGAAAAGAATTATCCCACCTATGATCTTGAATTTGCAGTTGTTGTGTTTTCCATAAAGATTTGGAGGCACTATTGGTATGGGGTGCATATTGATGTGTTCACAGACCACAAAAACCTGTAGTATGTATTTTCCTAAAAAGACCTAAACCTGCATCAGAGGAGATGGTTAGAGTTATTAATGGATTATGAAATGAGTGTTCTGTATCACCAGAGCAAGGCCAATATAGTAGCTGATGCTCTGAGTAGATTATCCATAGATAGTGTTTCTCACCTTGAGGATGCTAAGAAGAAGTTAGTTCAGGACGTTCATCAACTTGCCAGACTAGGTGTCCATTTGGTTGACTCAATTGAGGGTAGTATTTGGGTGCAGAATAGTTTGGAATAATTCTTTGGTTTTTGAAGTAAAAGAAAAGTAGGAGAGGGTTCCCTGTTTAGTTAAGCTGAAAGAGTCAGTCAAAGACCATAAGGTAGAGGTTTTCTCTTAAGAGGGAGATAGTGTGTTGCATTGCCAGGGTAGATTATGTGTGTCAGGTGTGGACGGTGTGAGACAATATATTCTTGCAAAACCGCATAGTGAATGTTGCTCAATTCATCCAGGGGCCACTAAGATACACCACAACTTCTAGGAAGTTTATTGGTGGAGTGGGATGATGAGAGACATTACAGAGTTTATTGCTAAGTGCTCTATGTGTCAGCAGGTGAAGATTGAGCATCAGAAGCCTAGTGGGTCTATACAAGAGTTCAGTATTCCCACTTGGAAGAGGGAGGAAGTGAACATCGGCTTTGTGATAGGTTTGCCTCGTACTCATCGTCAGCACGATTCAATTTGGGCCATTATGGATCGGATAACCAAGTCCACCCATTTTTTGCCAGTTCATACCTCTTATTCAGCCAAGGACTATGCCATACTCTATATCAAAGAGTTGGTTAGGTTACACAGTCTCCCATTGTCCATTATTTCATATAGAGGTACGCAGTTCATCTCTAATTTTTAGAAAGCCTCCCAAAAGGGTCTTGGTACCCATGTTCACCTCAGTACAACCTTCCACCCTCAGAAAGATGGTCAAGAAGAAAGGTCCATTCAGACCTTTGAGGATATATTAAGAGTGTGTGTCGTTGACTTTAAGGGCTATTGGGATGACCACTTTTCTTTGATTGAGTTCGCGTATAATAACAGCTATCATTCTAGTATTCAAATGGCTCTATTTGAGGCTCTTTATGGGAGGATATATAGATCTTCCATTAGTTGGTTTGAAGTAGGTGAGGCCATGGTAGTGGGTACTAACTTGATGTTTGATGGATTATAGAAAGTTCAGTTAATTAGAGAGAGGCTTAAGGCAGCTTAGAGCTGATAAAAATCTTATACAAATATGAGAAAGAAAGATCTTGAATTTGAGAATAGTGATTATGTGTATTTGAAAATCTCTCCCATGAAGGGGGTAAAGAGGTTTGGTAAGATGGGGAAGCTTAGTATCAAATATATTGGTCCTTACAGAATCCTGAGTTGTTTCGAATAGGTAGCCTATGAGCTTGAGTTACCTGCAAACTTAGTATCAGTGCACCCAGTGTTTCATGTATCCTTGCTAAAGAAGTGCATTGGTGATTAAATAGTTGTAGTCTCTATAGAGAGCATAGATGTTCAAAATAGTCTCTCTTATGAGGAAGTGCCATTCGAAATCCTTGATCATCAGATTTACAGACTAAGGAACAAAGAAGTTCCTTTGGTCAAAGTTCTTTGGTGGAATCAATCTGTTGAAGAAGCTACTTGGGAAGCAGAGGCAGACGTGCGGACCAACTATCCTCACCTCTTCTTCGTAAACTCAGACTCAACCTAAGGTAACAGTGTTCCTTAGATTTACTCTATTCTATGCTCAGTTACAGCTGCTTAACATTCTCATGTTATTAATGTATTCATGAAATAGTTCAGTTATGTGTTATGTCTCCAGAATTCAGTTATTCTTCAGTGATGCATATCAGTGTGAGTAGAGTTCCTCTTAGTTCAGTCACTTTCATTCAAGGACAAATATTCCCAAGGGGGAGATATTGTAAGACCCCATAAAGTCCTAGTCATTTCAATCCTAAATAGTATGCCAAAAGAGGACCCAGACTTAGAAAAATTCAGCTAAGTGTTAAGACTTAGAAGGATTTTTATCCTTCATAATTGGATGATCTTATTTTTTATCCTTACGGCCTTAGATTGGAGATTTTTATATTGTTTCATGATCAGGGATGTCAATAGGTCTTATTGGGTGAGTTTTGAAATTTTTAAACATCGATAGTATCGACACGATGCAGTGTATTGAAAATCATGTTGACACCATCGACACGGTGCATCGGGTATCGCATCACTGGGAAGTTTTTGAGTATTAACTTACGAGTTTCCAAGGACATTTAGGTCATTTTCCCCTTACCCAATTAAGCTAAAACACGAAATTAAGGATCCAAAGGGGCAAATTACTTTATTTTTTCACAAAATCCTCTCAAGAACAAGCCCTAGTTTCATAAAGGATCAAGTCCCAAGAATTTACCATAATTTCCACAAAATCATCAATTGGTATGTTAGGTGTTTATCCTTGGGTTTCCTTCTACCCTTGGAGTTCAAGAACCCTTTTCAAAACTTGAATTATGATTCCCATGTTATGAATTGAATTATGCTCATGTTTGTGTTGTTGTATGAATTATAAGTTAAGATCTTTTATTATTTCCACGCAATTATGTTAGCATGTTTGTTGAATTATGAATGTCCCATGTTAAAACCCTTTAAATTGCAAGTTTATATTATGTTCATGATGCTTATGTGTTGTGCATTACCATGTGCATTAGTTATGCTTATCAAGTGTTTGATAGAATGTCCATGTGAATTGAATAGTGTATACATGACATGTTATCATGTGTTCTCATTCATGTACAAGTTCATGACCTACAAGTTTTTAACAAAATATCTCATTGATTGAATTATGAACAATTGAATATTGCTATGTTTTCAAGATTGGTTATGTTTCATTATTGATGCTATCGAGTCCTGGGGGTATTTATAACTCAAAATTTAGTTGTGTACTAAGTTGCTGTAGTTATAGAATGGTCCCAGTAAAGGTCAAGAATAGTAGTACCCAGTTAGTAACAGAACTCAGTGAACTCAGTCCAGTTTAGTCAGTCAACATGATCAGTGTCAGTTCAGTCAAGCCTAGTACAGTCTAGTGATAGTTGAGTATCGATTTAGTTGGGAGTAGGATTCAGCACCGAGCGAACCCAGGGATGGGGATATTATTGCTATCATAGGGTTTGACCCTTAATAGCATTCCCTACGTTACAGAACTACATAGCCAGTGTAGGGTAAGTCGTCCTCCTTCCAGACTAGGGTTGATGCCATCATTTATATTTCATGAGTCTTTCTGCCAGATTAGGGTTGACCCAACATTGTTAGTATCCCGTGGCAAGGTGATAACACCCTTCCGACTAGGGTCACAGGTTGGATCCCAACTCAGTCTATATTGGGGTATATCGGTTAGATGAACACTCCAATAGTGACAGTTTTAGTCTCAGTATTCAGTAAAGTACTTAGACAGTTCTACAGAACCATGGCTATCAGTTATCAGTTACTCTGCCTGCAAAATTTAGTACTCAATTTCAATATAATCTTAGATATATGATGTATATCTACATGTGCAGTATTGCATGTTCAGTATTTTTAGTATTTATAGTTTGTCTGTACACTTATCCAGTTACTTCATGATGTTCATTTAGTCAGTTATCATCTCATGCATATGAACCCATGTATATCCATCTTACCTTAATTAGCATAGCAGTACATTCCACGTACTTATGCATACTCTCTCTTTGTGATATGATGTCTCATATCATAGGTTTAGATGCTCAGGGTCCTGACCATACTTAGAGGCTCAGGATATCAGCGGCAGATTCTGTAGTGAGTCCTCATTCATCAAGGACATTATTATCCAAATATCTTTCCTTTCCCAATTTACTAAGACTGGAGCGTCTACATATTTGACTGAATCCTTAGATACCTAAACTCGCATAAACTAAAAACCTACCACTTAATCCCTATAAAGCTGCCTAAATAGGCCCAACAGGGTAATTGTAGGAAACTCCATCAGGGAAATCACTCTCTCGGGATATATAGGTACTGATGACATAACTGTTAATACTTTATATAAAAATCATCCTTATGAAATAATAGATATTTTAGTGGTGAACCCTTAGGATGATCTATATAAATAGATCCAACAATCTTAGACGGCTAATGTAATCATTCAGTTACAATCACTAAATTATATATTCATCCTAATAAGTATTTCACAAGGTTCAATTCTCATCTTAGGCAGAAGGGAAGATTAGTGAAAGATGATGATAGAGGATTTGAGGACAGAATCATCCAATTGTACCATTTTCGCTAAAATCATACTACTGGTGCACCTTCTTGGTGCCTTCATTAGTAGATTCACTAATCAACTCAATAAACTTAGAATTCTATACAAAACTTTGTCAAAAAGCTCCTAAAAATTCAATCTTAGTTGTAACCAAGTGATAAGAAACCTTTAATACATTGACAAGATTTCTAATCCTCTTTGACTTAGTGGAGATACTGGTAGTGGAATTTTTAGATAAATAATAAATGTGTGTCTCATACTTAGTAATGGTTATAGAGCCTTACTCTAGGTGATAAAACCCATGTCTCATTTAATCTCAAAAACTGTAAGGCATGAACCTTTTAAGAAAATCCTAAAAAAATTGGGTATATGTCATAGCAGGCAAACCTAGTGGTCCAAATCTATCAAAAGAACTCAACTACTATCTTGTTATGTTAGTAAACTAGTAAGACATAAAAGAAACATTATGGGTCTCAACGGAAATAAGGTTCTCCACCTTCTCCCTACATTTAAGCATGAAATCATAGGACTTTTCTGCA